>NW_006921833.1:2044224-2068783 GCF_000298275.1 Orycteropus afer afer
AATTCCAAATCACATAAAGCAAACATTAACTGAATCAAAAGAAGTAATAGACAATTTTACAATAGTAATAGGAGACTTTCACAAACTACTTTTGATGAAGGACATAACAAATAGAAAAAAACAAAGATAAAGAAGATCTTAAGAATACAATCAACCAACTCATAGACATATACAGAGCACTCTACCCAACAAAAAATACAATACACATTCCTCTCCAGTACACATGGATCATACTCAAGAACAGACTATATGTTAAGCCATAAAACAAGACTCAATAAATTTAAAAATATTGAAATATTATAAAGCATCTTCTTGGATCACAATGCTATAAAATTAGAAATCAATAATAGGAAGACCAAGGGGAAAAAATCAAATGCATGGAAACTGACTAATACACTGCTTAAGAACTACTGGATAACAATGCAGGTGAGAAGGCAATGGGATTGGTATATATAAAACCCTGAGAGAGAAATATTTCCAATCAAGAATTATATACACAGCAAAACTGTCCCTCAAATATAATGGTGAAATTAGGAAATTTCTAGATAAGCAGAAATTAAGGGAATTTGTTAAAACTAGACCAACCTTACAAGAGATGCTAAAGGGAGTCCTTTGGACAGAGAACCAACAACAGCAAACAACAACTGACCATGAACACACATGATGATACAAACATGATGATACAACCCAGAAACCAACCCACTTATAGAAGTATCCAAAGTAAATAAGCCTACAAGATTGTGAACAGGGAACCAGAGACATCGATTGACAAATGAAGACAAGTACAAACCGAAAAAGGGAAAAACTATGTAGTTACAGAACTTCTAAATGGTAGGGAAGTCAAGACAACTACAAGATAGAATGGATTGTTCTAAACTTGGGAAGAAATTATAAATCACAGGGTAAAGTCAAAGAAAAATGATAAAACTTCACATCAAAATAAAAAAGAGGACCAGTACAAATATTTAGCAAATACTAAAATACCAATGAAGGAAGTGATAGCACAATTCATAAACAAAACATGCTCAGCACAGATTATATGGAACAAAGACCATATAATCACCATCAACACAACAAAAAAACATGAGAAAGCACCTAACAAAATGACAGCAACAAATTCATACTTGTCAATAATTACATATCTGACAAGGGACTTACCTCTAAAATTTATAGAAAACTCTTCCAACACTTCAACAACCAAAAGATTAACAATCCAATTTAAAAATGGGCAGAAGACATGAATGGACACTTCACCAAAGAGGATATTCAGGTGGCCAGCAAATACATAAAGAAATGCTCATGATCATTAACCATCAGAGAGATGCAAATCAAAACAATGAGATACCATCTCACCCCAGCACTAATGGCTAAGTTCAACCAGACAGAAAATGGCAGATTCTGGCAAAGATATGGAGAGACTGGGACTCTCATACACTGCTGGTGGGACTATAAAATGATACAACCACTGTGGAAAACAGTATGGGGATTCCTTAAAAAGCTGCAATTATAAATACCAATTGACTCAGGAATTCCTTTACTAGGTATATATCCTAAAGAAGTGAGAGCCAGGACAAGAACAAATATCTGCACACCCATGTTCATCGCAGCACTATTTACAATAGCAAAAAGATGGAAACGACCGATGTGCCTATCAACAGAAGAATGGATAAAGAAACTGTGGTACATATACACAATAGAATGCTTGTTGTTGTTATGTGTCGTCGAGTCGTTCCTGACTCATAGCGACCCCTCCTTGGGTTTCCGAGGCAGTATCACTATGGAAGTAGATTGCCCTATTTTCCTTCTGAGGAGTATCACTATGGAAGTAGATTGCCCTATTTTCCTTCAGTGGGTTTCAACCGCCAGCCTTTTGGTTAGCAGTCAAGTGCCTTAGGCACTATGCTACCAGAGCTCCCACATACACACAATGGAATGCTATGTAACCCTAAAGAATAATGTAGAATCTGCAAAACACTGCATGGATGAACTTGGAGGACATTATGATGAGTGAAATAAGTCAATCACAGAAGGACAAATATAGTATTAGTTCATGATTGTAAAAAGTCAAGGAAAGGTTTATATATGGAAGGGAATTTTCTTTGTTGGTTACCAGGGGTGGCACGGGAGGGGAGGGAACACAGAAAAAAAAAAAAAAAGCACTGACCCACGTCAAAAAAAAAAAAAAAAAAAAGTGTGAAATTAAAAAAATTTCTAGAAACACATAAGAATGAAAATACAATTTACCAAAACCTTTGGGAAATAGTAAAAGCAGTACTTGGAGGTCAATTTACAGTAACAAATGCAAATATTAAAAAAGAAGAAAGAATCAAAATCAATATTTTAACTCAACAACTCCAACAACTAGAAAAAGAGCAACAAAAGAAACCTACAGTCTCCAGAAGAAAAGAAATAATAAAGATCGGAGCAGAAACAAATGAAGCAGAAAACAAACAAACAAAAAACACTAGCAAAAATCAACAAGGCTAAAAGTTAGTTCTTTGAAAAGATTAACAAAATTGACAAACCACTGGCAAATTTAACAAAGGATAAGACAGAGAAGATGAAAATAACATAAATAGTAAATGAAATGGGTGACATCATAACAGAACCAACTGAAATAAAAAAGATGAAGAATTGTACTCCAGCAAATTCAAAAACCGAAAAGAGATAGACAAATTTCTAGAAACACAAGACTTAACCTATACCAACACAGTCTGAGATACAATACTTGAACAGACCTAGAACAAAAGAAGTAATTGACCAGGTCATACAACAAACAAACAAACCAAAAAACTCCCCACAAAAAAAAAGTCATGTCCTGGATGGCTTCACTGGGAAATTCTAACAAAAGTTCACAGAAAAATTGATATCTATATTACTCAAACTTTTCCAGAAAAAAGAAAATGATAGAATACTCCCAAATTCATTCTGCGAAGCAAGCATAACCCAGATATCAAAACCAGGTACCCAAACCACTAAAAAGGAAAACTACAGACCAATATACTTCATGAATAGAGAGAAAAAATCTTCAACAAAATCCTAGTCAACAGAATCCAACACCATATCAAAAAAATAATACACCATGATAAAGTTGGATTTTTACCAAGTGTGCAAGGATGACGGTTCAACATCAGAAAAACAATCAATGTAATCCATCGCATACATAAAACAAAGAAAAAGAACCACATGATCACATAAATTGATGCATAAAAGGCATTTGGTAAAATCTAATACCCATTCTTGATTAAAAAATCCTTCCAGTAAAATGGGAATAGAAGGGAAATTTCTCAGTATAATAAAGGGCACATATACAAAACCAATTGTTGTTGTTGTTACGTGTCATCAAGTTAGCTCCAACTCATAGAGACCCTATGTACAACAGAAGGAAACACTGCCCAGTTGTGCACCAGCCTGACAGCCCTTGCTATATTTGAGTTCATCACTGCAGCTACTGTGTCAATTCATCTAATTGAGGGTCTTCCCCTTTTTTGCTGACCCTCCACTTTACCAAGCATTGTATCTTCTCCAGGGAATGGTCCCTTCTGACAACATAACCAAAGTAGGTGAGACAAAGTCTGGCCATTCTGACATCCAAGGAGCATTCCCGCTGCACCTCTTCCAGGACAGATTTGTTCATTCTGGCAGTCCATGGTATTTTCAGTATACTGTGTCAATACCACAACTCAAAAGCAACAACTCTTTGGTTTTCTTTATTCATTGTTCAGCTTTCACATGCATATGAGGTGACTGAAAATACCATGGCTTGGGTCAGGTACACCTTAGTCTCCAAAGAGATATCTTTGTTCTTCAACACTTTAAACAGGTCTTTTGCAGCAGATTTGCCCAGTGCAATACATCTTCTGATTGCTTCCATTGGTGTTGACTGTGGAACCAAGTAATATGAAATCTTTGACAACATCATTCTTTTCTCCATTTATCATGATGCTGCTAACTGATCCAGTTGTGAGGATTTTTGTGAGGGGAAAAGCTGGACAGACAGGAATGCACAGATGAGAAGGACACAGGGGAGGGGTGGTTACAGGGAGGCAATGGGAGGAGAGCTGTTTGTTGTTGGGATTGTAATCGGTGCTGTGAAACAAAGTGTGTATGAACTGTGGAGAGTAAAATGAATTTCCTTTGTAAATTTGCACTCAAATCACAATAAAAATTTAAAAAAAACAACAAGAAAAGACTTTTCTAAAAGAGTGAAAAAGAGAAACTATAGAGACTAGGGAAAAAAAATTTGAGCAATGATGTATAGGACAAGGGGCTAATCTCTAAAATGTATGGAAAACTTTGACACCTCAACAAGCATCTCAAAAAAAAAAAAAGAGAAGCAATCCGATTGAAAAATGGGCAGAGGATATGGACAGATACTTTATCAAAGAAGATATTCAGGCAGCCAACAAACATGTGAAGAAATGCTTGTGTTCATTAGCCATTAGAGAGATCAAAACAACAATGAGATAGCGTCTCACCCTAACAATAACAGCAAAGTTCAACAAGACATAAAACAAAAATGCTGGCAAAGGTGTGAAGACACTGGAACTCTCACAGACTGGTAGTGGGATTGTAAAATGGTATAATCACTATGGAAAGCAATATGGTGCTTCCTTAAGAAATTGGAAATAGAAATACCATGTGACCCAGCAATCCTACTCCTAAGCACATATGCTGGAAAAATAAGAGCTATGACATGAACAGATATAGTCACACCCATGTTCATTGCAGAATTATTCATGATAGCAAAAAGATGGAAGCAACCCAAGTGTCCATCAAAGGAAAAATAGATAAAAAAGCTATGGTACATACACACAACAGAATACTACACAATATTAAAAGAATAATGATGAATCTGCAAAACACTTCATAACATGGATGAATCTACAGAATATTGTGGTGACTGAAATTAGTCAATCAGAAAAGGGCAATTATTGTATGAGATGATTACTGTAAAAGTTTAAAAAAGGTATACACAGGAAAAGAAATATTCTTTGAAGGTTACCAGGGGTGGGAGAGGTATGGAGGGAAAATCACCAGCTAGAGGGTAAAAACCAAAACCTAACTGACTGCCATCATGTTGATTCTGACTCATAGTGACCCCTTTGAGTTTTTGAGGCAGTATATCTTTACAGAAGTAGATAGCTCAGTCTTCCTTCCGCAGGGTGGCTGGTGGGTTTGAACTGCCAACCTTCTGTTAAGCAGTCAATGCCTTAAGCACTCCAGTACCAGAACTCCTACTAGAGGGTAGACAGGTATTAACTTCAGTGAAGGGAAAGACAATGTAAAATAAGTGGGAGATCAGTATAAAATGATCCAGGCAGTGGAAGGAGAACAAGAGTTAAAGTCAACAATGGTGAATACTACCACATACACAGTTCTGCAGTAACAGTAATAACAATACCCTATGAGTGGCTACATAGATAGACACTCAATCTGAACAGGGTGGTAAGGCAAATGGGACTATATATCATGAATATGTTTGACAGAGGATATCTATACCTAGTGCCTAAGGCATTTGACTACTAACCAGAAGGCTGGTGGTTCAAACCAACCAGCCACTCCCTAGAAGGAAGACTGGGCAATCTACTTCTGTAGTGATACCACCTTGGAAACCCAAGGAGGGGTCACTATGAGGGGTCACTACGAGTCAGATCTGACTTGAAGGCAATGAGGTTTTTTTTTTTTTTTTTTTTTTTAAATATATATATCCATGAATATAGTAGAACATACAGGGAAAAGTCCTAGTCATAACCAAACACCTTGAGGGAATGAATCACTGAGCACAGTGGCTCAAGGCCACAGTCTCAGGGGACACTGAGTTCAACTGGCATAACATAGTCTAGAAAGACAATGTTCTATATATTACTTTGGTGAGAAGTGACCAGGGTCTTAAAACCTTGTAAGCAGCACTCTAAGGTGCAACTTTTGGTCTCTCCCTGTTCAGAGCAAAGGAGCATAAAGAAAATCAAATACACAAGGAAACACTTAGTCCAAGAAACTAAAGGACCATGTGAACCCCAGCCTCCACAACCCTGAGACCAGATGAACTAAACGGTGCCCAGCCACCATTGCTGACCCCTCTGAAAGGGATCACAATAGGAGATCCCAGATGGAGTGGGAGAAAATAGGGAACAAACTCAAAATGATAAAAAGACCAGGCTTACGGGTCTGATGAAGACTGGTGGAACCCCAAAACAATGGCCCTTAGACACCATTCAAGCCAGGAACTGAACTCAAACCTCATGATTCTACTTTCACCCAAATGACAGACAGGACTATGGAGGGAATAATAATACCAGGAAGGTATGCTCTTATTAGAACAATCAACCATATGAGACTAAGAGGATAGCATTTGCCCAGTAACACAGCTAGGAAGGCTAGCAGGAGGGCATGGGATGGATAGATGAAGGGAAGAGGAGAGGGCAGGAAGGAGGTGGGAAGAATGCTGTTATAATGTGGGGACTTCAGTAAATGTCCAAAAGACAAAAAATCAAAATAGAATATGTATGGATTTTTTAACGGAAAACCAATTTGCTCTATATACTTTCACCCAAATAACAATTAAAAAAAAAAAGAAAAAATATATTTGTTGAATGAATGAATATGTGAGTGAATGAATGGTCATCTACAGAGAATAAAGTCAATTTTTATACGTGCAGACGCAGGGAATTTGAATCTGTCACTTATGGCAGCAAGAATAGGCTATATATTAGTGACCACAGACACTTGATCAAGAAGGAAGCTTAGCTTGAGAGTGAGAGAGGAAGAGAAAGAGTTGGAGAAGAACAAGGAGGAAGGAAAAAATGATGAAGAAAGAAGAGGAGAGAAAGACAGACACACACAGACTGACTGCTTTCCCCTTATCATCAGGATATTGTTATTTTTCTTGCAACTTGAGTCCATGAGGAATGAAGCAATTTTTTCATTTTGTTTTTGTGATTAAAGTACAGAATCACTGATGTGGCAAATGTAACTTGCAGTGGCTCTTATTCAGCCTTCCACTTCCTCATAGATCCGACTCCTTAGGGTAAGAATTCTCGATCCTGGTTGTATATACCATCTGTGGGTCTTACTGTTTATTACTTTTCTTTTCAATACAAGGACACAGGCTCCACCCTGTCCATGGGGAAAGTTAAGAATCAATGTTTTACTTTGTTCAACGAACACTAATAAAATGCTTTTCAATCAGAGGCTTCCACAGCCTCCTTGTAAGATTATACATAATATTTTGCCCCTTTATGGCAAAAATTTTAATTCTGAAAGGTAGCTTCAAAGAACTAGATCCATTCACATCTATTTCATTCAGTGCTGTTTAATTTTTAATCTATTACTTACAACTTGGAGTCACCATGAATCAAAATCGACTCAACAGCAGCCAAAAACAATAGCAATTACAGTTTTGAAGTTTAAATTATAATTACACTTTACATTTTATGAATTTTTAAATAACTTACACGTTGTGATTGGAATTTTTAAGTTCTCAGAGTTCTTCCCGTGGCATTACCAACTTGAATAAATAGCTAAAATCTTAAATTGACAGATTAAGTCAAATACCTGCTGAGGTGCTTCTGGATGGTTTCCTCTCAGCACTGGAACTGCTGGAATTTCCTGGGGTGGTTTTGATGTCTTCTTTTTGGCTTTTTGCATTTGAATATTGGTAAAATAGTTGACAGCAGCAAACTCAATAAGGGCCGAAAATACAAAAGCAAAGCAAACAGCTATGAACCAATCCATGGCAGTAGCATAGGACACTTTGGGCAAAGAATGTCTTGCACTGATGCTCAGTGTGGTCATGGTGAGGACTGTGGTTATTCCTTCAAAGCAAAAAGCAAAGAGACAAAACATCTTACCAATATTTCTACACAAAAGTCAACCAAATAAAGAAACTTAAGGTTATGTAGGATGACGGGTAACAAAGTTTGCAATGAACCAAATAAAATGATCTTTGATGGAAGATTCTAATCCTAGTGGTTCAGTGAAATTAGCACATGCTTTGGTGAGAGATGTACATGGCTTCAAACCCTTGCTCTATGTGACTTGGATTAAGTTAAGAGAACTCACTGAGTAGGTATTCATTTGATACCCACCTATTAGATGTGCTATAAAGACTAAAATTACCCAAGGCACCTGTCAGATAGTGCGTAGATAATAGTATCTGAGCTAACATGCCAGAGGAACTAATTGTATACACCTAGTAGGAAAAGTGACACATTGAAGCTGTGATTCTCAAGTCGGAGTGGAAAGGTGGAAGCATCAACATTTCTAGGACAGACATGGCCCTCTGCTATTGAGAATTATTGGCAGAATAAAAGCACAAATTATAAGTGTTCATAATTCTTTAATTGGATATGATCTGTTTAAACTAAAATATATGTTTACTAATTGTGAGGAAGCCTACTCTATATAAAACAATAAATGTATATTCCTGGCCAAATAGGTTTCCAGAGCAATTTGGCTTTAAAAGTACTGGATATCTACCACCCATCAGTTTACAGATGGAAGGAAAATATTGGCAATGGGAACAGAGGTATTTCTCGTCCATCGATAGACTTCTGAAGCATACCACTTCCAGGATAGCCTTCTTCTCATCCTGGAAGAAAGGTTAGTCTTCATTTTCAGTAGGAAAAGTCCAATGCCACTGACTACAGAAAAGGGGATTATTTAAGAATGTTAGTGTTTGTTGCCCTTCTCTGAATCTATATCTGCCTACCTAATTCATAATATCTAATTAAGCTCAGAAATTCCTGCAGGGATTTACTACATCCATTTAAATACATTTTATATAATACAAGTATAGCTCCTGAAGATGACACACCCAGGTGCCTGGGGGGAAGGATGATGATGATGACGGTGGTAGTGGTGGTAGTGGTGGTGGTGATGGACATATTTAAACTGTAATTTCAATCCATGCCAAGTCCCAGCTGAAAGGCAAATAATATATTTTGAACTGAAGAGATAATGAATTCCACACAACACTAAAGAAATCATAATACTTTCATTTAGGGTGAAATAACATTGTGCTTCTCAACCTCGCATTTAATTATATTCTGCTTCGTACCATTCCTTAGCTGCCCCATGTGTATATGCCTGGTCTCCACATTTAAATTGTCCATAAATCTCCTTGGGGGCAGATATGTCCTATACTCCTTCAGGATTTGCTATAATATTTCACATAGTCCCAGGCACAAGATAAACACGCAATAAACAGAAAGTCATTTTTTTTCAATTCCTCATCAATTCATTTTCTCTGATTCCAGTTCCTTTCTGGATGATCAATGTTCTAGAACATTAAAAATGCCTTTCAATCAAAAGCTTCCACGGGCTCCTTGTAAGATTATATATAATATTTTGTCCCTTTATGGCAAAAAGAGAAGCTGGACTATACGCAGAAGAATGCGGCATCAGGATTGGAGGAAGACTCATTAACAACCTGCCATATGCAGAAGATACAACCTTGTTTGCTGAAAGTGAGGCTGACTTGGAGCACTTACTGATAAAGATTAAAGACTGCAGTCTGCAGTATGGATTACACCTCAACATAACGAAAATAAAAACCCTCACAACTGCATGAAAAATGGAGAAAAGGTTGAAGTTGTCAGAGATTTCTCATTACTCAGATCCACAATCCACACCCATGGAAGTGGCAGTCAAGAAATGAGATGTTGTAGTGCATGGGGCAAATGTGCTGCAAAAAACCTCTTTAAACTGTTGAAGAGCAAAAAATGTCTCTTTGAAGACTAAGGTGCACCTAACCCAAGCCATGGTATTTTCAGTAGCCTCATATGCACATGAAAGCTAGACAATGAAAAGGGAAGACTGAAGAAGAGTTGATGCTTTTGAGGTGTGGTGGTGGGTTTCCGAGGTGGTATCACTATGGAAGCAGACTGCCCAACCTTCCTCCTAAGGAGTGGCAACCACCAGTCTTCTGGTTAGCAGTCAAGTGACTTAGGCACTACGCTACCAGAGCTCCCAGAAAGATGTTTACTTGTGTTTTATTGACTATGCAAAATCATTCAACTGTGTGGATCATAACAAAGTATGGATAACATTGAGAAAAATGGGCTTTCCAGAAACTTAATTATGCTCATGAGGAACCTGTACATAGACCAGGAGGCTGCCATTCAAACAGAACAAAGTGATACTGCATGGTTTAAAATCAGAAAGGGTGTGCATCAGGGTTGTATTCTTTCACCATACTTATTCAATATATATGCCGAGCTAATAATCCGAAAAGCTGGACTATATGAAGAAGAATGGATCATCAGCATTGGAGGAAGACTCATTAACAATCTGTGATATGCAGATGACACAACCTTGCTGGCTAAGAGTGAAGATGACTTGAAGCACTTACTGATAAAGATTAAAGACTACAGTCAGCAGTATGGATTACACCTCAACATAAAGAAAATTACAATCTTCACAACTGGACCAATAAGCAGCATCATGATAAATGGAGAGAGCATTGAACTTATCAAAGATTTCATATTACTTGGTTCTACAATCAACAGCAACGGAGGCAGCAGTCAAGAAATCAGATGTCATATTGCACTGGGCAAATGTGCTGCAAAAGACCTCTTTAAGTGCAGAAGAACAAAAATGTCTCTTTGAAGACTAAGGTACCTAATCCAAGCCACGATATTTTCAATTGCCTCATATGCATGCGAAAGCTGGACAGTGAATAAGGGAGACCTAAGAGAAGTTGATGTTTTTGAGTTGTGGTGGTGGCAAAGAATACTGAAAATACCATGGACTGACAGAAGAACAAACAAATCTGTTCTGGAAGAAGTGCAGCCAGAATGCTTCTTGGAAGAGAGAATGGCCAGACTTCATCTCACCTACTTTGGTCATCTTGTCAGAAAGGATCATTCCCTGGAGAAGGATATAAAAAATTGGTTAAGTGGAGGGTCACTGAAAAAAGGCAAAGGCTCTCAATGATATGGACTGACACAGTGGCTGCAATAATGGGCACAGGCATAGCAAGGATTGTGAGGCTGATACAAGACCAAGCAGTGTTTCATTCTGTTGTATATGGGGTCACTACAGGTCGTAGCTGACTCAATGGCACCTAACAACAACTTTATTATTATTTGTTTTTTGCACTGTCTTTAGTGACAACTCTTACCTAGCAAATTCTCTCCTGGTAAGTGAAGAACAACCAGTCTACGGTGCAACTATCGGTCTCCCTCCGTCTGCAGCAAAGAAGAGTGAAGAAAATCAAAGATGTAAAGAAAGAGTCCAAAGCACTAATGGACCATGTGAACCCCAGCTTCCTGAACCCTGAGATCAGAAGAACTAGATGGTGCCCAGAAAGCACTGCTGACCACTCAGAAATAGAACATAATAGGAACTCCTGGACAGAGAGCATGGACGAAAACTCAAAATAATAATAATAAAAGACCAGGCTTACTGGTATGATAGAGAGTGGTGGAACTTCTGAAACTATGGCGCTCTGATGTACTTCAAGCCTGGACTGAACTCAGCCCCATGGCACAACTTTCAGCTGAATGGCTGACAGGTCTATTAGGTGAAAAGTAACACCAAGGACATAGGAAATGCGTAGATCAGTCAACCTCATGAGATCATAAGAGCAACATTTGCCTAGGAGTAAATCTCAGAAGACAGGAAGGGAGAGGAAAGAAGGATGAATGGAAACAGTAAACACAGGAAGAAAATGGGAAGAGTACTGTTACTTTGTGGGAACTGCAATAAAGGTCACAAAACAAAATGTGTATGAACTGTTGAATGGAAAGCCAGTTTGTTCTGTAAACTTTCACAAAAATATCAATAAAATGTTATTAAAAAGTATCTGAGAAAAAAACTAGCCTAGAATTAATTTTTATCTAAATTCCACATGAAATAGATTATTAATGTCCCCAATATACTAAGACTCAATTTTCTTTGGAAAAGAGCTAGTATTCTTAATGAATAAACTATTAATTAACCATTCCGATATCTACTAGGTCTTCATGGCTTAATTGCTAGGTATTATTTCCTTGGTGGATCAAAACCAGTATCTTGGCATATGGGCACAAGACTGGGGCAAATATCACATTTCAAATGACAAAAACCCACCCACCGGCACTGAGTCAATTCTAACTTTGGGTGACCCTATAAGACAGAGTACAACTGCCCCTTAGGATTTCCAAGGCTGTACATCTTTATGGAATCAGACTGCCTCATACTTCTAGGGAGGGGCCAGTAAGTTGGAACTGCCAACCTTCTGCTTAGCAGCCAAATGCTTTAATCACTGCACCACCAGGGCTCCTTCAAATGGAAAAAGGTGCCATAAAGTATCTTCAGTACACATTTCATACAATTTTACTCAGCAGCTCTGAAATTCTCTACAAGCTCCAATATCCTCCCAACCCTATAACAACACAGTGGCAGAGTACAAATGGTACAGACCTCAAAGCTAGACAGAATTTGTTTTGGGTCCACTGCTGACAAGTATGAGACTTCATACAAGTTTCTTAGTCTCTTTGAGACATTTTCCTTATCTGTAAAAATGAACAAGACCTAAGTTGCTGAGTTATTGTGGAGATTGAGTAAAATGAAGCCTATCCCATTATGGTAAATATTATTATTACCATACTGTTTTTACTAGTATTACCAGTATCATTACTACCAGCTGCCATCTTGTCAATCCTGAAACATGGTGACTCCATGTATGTCAGAGAGGACCGTGCTCCATAGTGTTTTCAATTTCTGAGTTTTCAGGAGTAGACTATCAGGCTATTCCTCTGAGAAGCCTCTGGGTAGACTCAAACCTCTAATCTATTGGTAAGCAGCCTAGTGTATTAACTGCTCACACCTCCCAGAACTCCATCATTACTACATGATACTTACTTTCTTTACAGTATTTTATTTGAATATGAAATACTGGGTGGTACCATTGAGGTCAGTGGTATCACTCTCAGTAACACTGGAAATTCATATTATTTTGGGGACAAGTGTGACAGAACGGCGGATGCCATTTTGGAAATCAATCAGGAATGCACCGGAAAGTTATTAACAAGAACAATAAAATACATAGGGCATTCACATTGTAATAGCAAAAGTGATTCTCAAGTAGGATGGTATTTGTGAAATGACATAATAATAAATAACAGTTAAGTAGTATTTACACTATGGAAGAGGCATCATTACAAGTGCTTTATCCAAATTAGCTCATTTAATCCTCATAGAAACTATACAAATGAAGAAACTGAGGCAGAGGTAACTCATTGAAGGTCCACAGCTACTAAATGACAGAGCCCTGGGTGAAGAACTGAGACTGGCTGGCTCCCAGAGCAGCATTTATGAAATAAATAAATCTTTATCAGAGGCACCTACATTGGGTAGTATTTGCTGTTCCAGAAGTTCTTTAGGACTGTACCAGAAAGATAATAATTCGTGTATAAATGATTTTTTTAATTTATAAAGTTTAATAGAAACATAGTGCTTTTTTATTGTTAATGATAATGATTCTAAAATATTGATATTATTTGTAGTGAGGAAAGTTAAGGAACTTTGATCTGATGCTACCTCAGCAAGCACTTAAACCCAGTTAAGTCACACTTGAACATGTGTGAAAAGACCCAAGGATTAGTGTGCCACTTAGAAGAAGTCTAAGAGGTAGAGATTTACCATTACAATTTTACTGATGGAAAAAAGATACTGAACATCAAGATCTCAGCAGAGCATCCAGTACTAAATATTAGAAAGATACATATTTTCTTTAAAAACAATTATAAAATAAGAAACCAAGTTGGAACAAAATAAGTCTCCCTCTCATGACAGAAGTATGTATGTAACTCTTTAAATAGTGTCTTCAATCTCCTCTAGTCTATGAAGAAGGAGCCCTGGTGGGGCAATGGTAAAGTACTCAGCTGCTAACCAAAAAGTCAGCAGTTGGAACCTACCTGCAGCTCCATGGACTAGAAGACCTGGCAATCTGCTCTCATAAATATCATAGCCTAGGAAACCCTAAGACACAGTTTTACTCTGTCATGTAGGGTCACTATGAGTTAGAATAGGGAGCTCTGGTGGGATAGTGCCTAAGGCACTTGACTGCTAACCAGAAGGCTGGCGGTTCAAACCCACCAGCCACTCCTCGGAGGGAAAATTGGGCAATCTACTTCCGTAGTGATACTGCCTTGGAAACCCAAGGAGGGGTTGCTATGAGTCAGATCTGACTTGACAACAGTGAGTTTTTTATTATGAGTTAGAATCAACTCAATGACATGCAAGAAGAAGTCTAAGAGGTAGAGATTTACCATTACAATTTTACTGATGGAAAAAAGATAGAAGATTTAGGTTTTAAACCCTAACCTGTTGGAGTCCAAAACTCAGATTTGTTTTCTCATTCAATATCACACCTATTTTTAATAGCTAAACTTTACTAAACACTTGCAAGGTGCAATTTTTCTTTAATCAAATCTTTACAAATTTATGAAATAAATAGTATCCTTACACTCACTCAGTGAATTCCTAAGAATCACATCCTACCTCCAGCAATGACGCTTCCTTAAGAATTTCTACAGTGTGATTCCAATACCTTCTTGGGTGAACCTAAGGTTAAGAGCAGAGTCTATGGAAGAAATAGCCCCACTGTGGGCTCCTCTATGGACATTAAGACACCACTGCATATTAGCAGTTATTAAAAAGAGTGGGAGCTCTGGTAGTATAATGGCTAAGGCACTTGACTGCTAACCAGAAGGCTGGCGGTTCAAACCCACCATCCACTCCTCGGAAGGAAGATGGGGCAATCTACTTCCGTAGTGATACTGCCTTGGAAACCCAAGGAGGGGTCTCTATGAGTCGGGTCCGACTCGACGGCACACAACAACAACAAAAGAGTGGGGAGGAAGGATGAGAAGCATCAGAATTTTGGAAAAGTGCCTACTATCCCTAGTCCCTTCTCACCAGCATCACTTCAGAGGTTGTTGGAAAGAGGCAGTGTAGCATGGTTTTGATCCTACCAAACAGAAAAGCAAAGAGAAATATGCATCTTTTATGAGGACTACTTCCATTCCACAGCAATTCTCATTTTCCTTCTTACAAGTTAATGCTTCTGCTACTCACAGTAACCTAGAGAAATAATGCTGTTATTAAATACCATTGTAACTGATTTTACTATTTAAAAGTGTGCCTGATAAAGACTTACACAGTTATAAACATTTAGCATGCCTGTGTTTCGGGGTTCATAAGGTTTAGAATACCATATATAGGAAGCCACTATAAGAATACAAAGATGTAATATATAACACTATAACACTAGTAAACGAAGGGTATAATATCTTCCAATTCAATGCATTTAAACCATTTCATTTTTCCTCTTTATTAAAAGCCGAATTATTCTGAAGCTTTCATATTCATTCATCCATGACTTTTATTCGTTTTATTTTAAGCTCCCAGTGCATTTCATTTTAACACCTAGATATAATTTTAATTCAATTACACAGCATTAAGCTAGAGACTAAGAATATATCATCAAAACTGAAATTACAGGCAGGGTCACACTTGGTCCTCATATGCCTGGTTATCAACAAGGGAAATATGATGGGACCTCAGAGGAAGGGACAAACTGCTCTCATTCCCACAGACCTTATTACTCTGCATTTGCTAAATAAAAATGAAAGTGTGTATGATTCTTTATGCAGTATAGCCTGATAGATTACTGTTTAAGGCTTTCTTAGAAACAAATCCTAAGAGCTATTCCCATGAATCATGATCAATATATAATATAGACAACAAATCCAAGAAATGAATTGCAATTACCAAATACAGTCCTAGCTGGAACTGATTCCTTATTTATCCAGAATGAAACTTGAGAAAGAATCACTGTCATAATGCATGGAATGTATGTCTGAATCATAAAATAACCCATCTTCCGTCTGAGGTGGAAATAAACCGTCATAACAATATATTCACCTACAAATAAGACATGAGGAAAATGTGTTATTGGGACTGTGGGCAAATTTTCAACAGCTTCATAATCATATATTTCAGACTAACAATCAGCGTTCAAGGCAAGGAAATTGTCTTTTGTGCACAGCATTCAAACACTGAGAAGTATGTAGTTTCGTAACTTGGGGGGAAATGATACCAAACATCATTATAGAGAAAAACATTTTCTATGTAGCAACTTGGCAATTTAATAAATTGGGCTATAACTTTAAAAAAAATTCTTGCAGTGCTTTTTTTATTTTGAAAGTCTAATATTGCTAAAGCAATTAGCCTTCATTTTTACCATTTGAGAATAAAATTAAACCCCACTTCATGAAAAGTCAGTAGAAAATATATGAGAAAACACAGATACACACACATTAGTTTATGGAGAGACCAACTTACAGAAGACATGCATTTCTAAATGTTATCTGTATGAATTAAAAAAAAAAAAAAAAAAACATGTATAACATAAAGGAATGCATAACATCCCTGAGGTCAAGGATGTTTTACAGGCATTTGGACGAAGCACTTAAAAAGCTAGTAAGTGAAACAAACCATGAGATTTCTAGTAGCTATTGATAAAGTATTTTAAAAGTTATATATGAAAGGGTCATAGCAGTAGCCTTATTTACAGACTGAGTCCAAGATTCAGATGCCCTAAATTCTCCCAGGTGTCTTTTAATTCCCACTTGCAAATTAGAACATAAATGTCATTGATTAAAAAAAAAATGTATTTTCCTGGTGATATGTACATGTAAGCATATATTTAGAATTAGCAATGATCAGCAGATTTTTCCCATTAACATGATAAAAACTAAATCCTATGTTTCTTTCCATTCACATCCTGTTTGCAATTACAGAATAAGAATTATGAATAATTATCATCCATCAACTCTGTGGCTTCTGTAAAGTATACCCTTCATATGCTTTGTTGTTAAGCTTTAGATTTTGCTTTTGCTTTTTTTTTTAAAAAAAAAAAAGCAGAAAGGAATCATGAAATTAGGTAAGATAAAAAAAAATTTTGGAAAGCACACACACAAAAAGGAAATTTTAGTGTTAAAAAATATGTGGTGGAACTTCCTGCCTCTTAATATTTATGTTGCAAACAGTTTTAATATATTTGGCTACTGATTTGTTTCTGAATAAGAAAACCAACTCACTTTTCACATCTCACCATGTCACAATTACATTTTAAAATAAAATAAGATTATAATTATAAATAAAAAACTAAATAAGGATTTCAGGAAATCTCTTATGGTTCCCTGAAAACCCAGGATATTTCAATGAAAAAGCTAGGACAAAACTAAATTATTAGTTCCAAGTAGCTATTGACTTTAATTGTTAAGCATCTCACCCGTAATTGATTTGATAGTTTCACTTGAGACTGTTTGCCCAATCAAATCATACTGAACTAAGCTGGAAGATTCCTTGGGAACTTCTACTGATTTCTCAGGACCTTTTGTCCAGGTGTAGATCATCTCACTCTTTGGATACGCATCTGAAAGAGAGCATAGAATAAAGTTAAGGTCAGTGCTCTCTTTTCATCAACACTCTGCATCAGCACTTAAGAACACATTTCAAGAAAGATGGAATAAAAGAAAACAATGATTATTATGGTTTATTCAAACACTCTTAA
Organism: Orycteropus afer afer; assembly: GCF_000298275.1. Taxonomy (NCBI): domain Eukaryota; kingdom Metazoa; phylum Chordata; class Mammalia; order Tubulidentata; family Orycteropodidae; genus Orycteropus; species Orycteropus afer. The sequence continues at coordinate 2,061,794 of NW_006921833.1, forward strand.
GATTTAGAAAACTGCAGAGATTAAATAAATGGCCTTACAACTTGACAGTATTTCTTTTTTATGCCAAAGAATTGGAAGAGGGAAGACTAAAATAAAGCAACTAAAATGTTACATATGAGTGCATACACTTGGAATGATCTCTGAACTAAAAGGAAAAGCTGTAGAAAAGAAGAAATAGTAAACCTCTCCAAAAATACTGTCAAATTACTACTTCCCTCAATTCTCACTCACTTCTGATGCTTGACCAATAATGACTTCTTCCATCCTAATGAAGCTCTGCCATTTGGAAATATACCAGATGCTGCCGATAAGAGTACAACAAAAACAAAAACAACCCTAGTGTTGGGAGAGCTCTCCAGGGGTCACCTATTCCAGACTGTGCCTCTGGGTAATATCCTCCTGTTTGGGAACCATTCAGCAGTGACAACTGGCTGTGCTGTTTGTATAGCCTTCCAGGGAATATAATTACACAACCAGTTCCACTACCTTTAAACTCTTACAATCAGGACATTTTTCCCTTCCATCTTCAACAAATCCCTCCTAGCAGCAATTTAAGCCCATCTTCTATTATTCGCTGTTCAGTGGAAATGGAGACCAGCTGCTTGCTTACCAGACTACCCAGAATAGATAGCTTGGCTCACAAACAAATCAGTTCAAAAGAACCAAAATGCATTTTGTACCATCTCCTGTAAACTTTCCTAAAATGGCTCAAGCACAGTAGGTCCTCGGTAGAATTGTTTTGTCTTACAAAAAGAGTAAATATCTAAGGAGACTTTCTTTATGAGTGATCTTGCAAAACAAACGTGAGGCTAGTGTTATCATTCAGCAATACACAGTTATAGTCAGTGTTTACCTCCAGAAATATATTCACACTTCCTCATACATGTAAGGTCCCTGTATGCTATGTTTCTGCCATGATATTTTAAATCAGGTATCTTTCTCTTGGCTAGAATAGCCTCTTGCTTCCCTCATTTTTCTCATTGCTATTTGTAAATACAGTTAAATGGGGTTTTTGTCTTTTCAGAGTAATCAGAATCCTTATTTGCTGAGTATTATGTGCCTCCCTTTTTAATTCTCAACCCAAAACAGCAGCTTTCAAGATGTGATTTCTTTTTATTTTATACAAACTCTCATTAAGCATCACTATGTTCATACCACTGTGAAATGCACTATGTACGAGAAATAGATGGGGATGACTGGTAGGATAGGTTTCCTCTCGATAAAACTACCCTAAGTTTAAATTATTACAACACATACGGATTTTAATTCATTTCCAATGAAAACACTGTTTTTTTGTCTATGTGTCTTTCTGTTTTTATATCCTCTCTTCTTAAATCACTGGTCAGAAAAAAAAAAAAAAAAAAGACTCTTTCTGGCTTATAGTTAGGCCAGTGAAAATTGTGATTACTAGGGGTTATAAAAAGAATGATGACTGTCAATTCTCACGAAGTTAAGCAATGAGCAATGATAACAACAGATAACAGTTTCAAAATCAGTGCAACTAAGAGTCTGGAGCAATAGTAAAAGCCACCATCTATTTTTGGTAAATTCTGATTGTACTGAATGCTTCAGGCAGACATTTGAAAAAGCAATCACATTTTGTTGCCATCTCAGAGAGGGAGCTGAGGGGGGCGGAAATAAAAACTAACATATTCTTTCACATCCATTCACTTAATCATTTTGCCTTCAGTTCCACAAACTATCATAAAGCTATCTATTTCACACCATCTCCTCTACTCTCATCCTAATCTAAGCCACTTCTGTCTTTGAAGAGCTCTGGTGGTGTAGTGCCTAAGGCATTTGACTGCTAACCAGAAGGCTGGTGGTTCAAACCTACCAGCCATTCTTCAGAGGAAGATTGGGTAATCTACTTCCATAGAGATACCACCTCAGAAACCCAAGGAGGTGTCGCTATGAGTCGGATCCGACTCAATGGCAGTGAGTTTGGTTTTTGGTTATCTTTGAACAAATACATAGCGTCCAAACTCTTCTCTGTTCCAATTCTAGCGTCTCTGCAATCCATTCTCCACTGGGAGTTCCGGTGGCGTAATGCCTAAGGCATTTGACTGCTAACCGAAAGGCTGGCGGTTTAAACCCACCAGCTACTCTTTAGACAAAAGACTGGGCAAGCTACTTCCGTAGAGATACCACCTGGGAAACCCAAGGAGGGGTCGGTATGAGTTGGACCCAACTCGATGGCAGTGAGCTTGGTTTGGAGATTTTTTATTAAAAAGCCAGAATGATATTGAGACATGTTGATCAAAGCATATCTGTCTCTTTATAAAATCTTCCAATGGCTTCCCATAGCATTTAGAATAAAATACAAACTTAACGTGGTCTATAAGGCACTATATACAAATATATCATTTAGCTCTACCCATATCTCAGACTATCTCCTACAATGCATTTGCCATGCTCCAGCCACTTTCACACTAATACTATTACTTCTGTTATACTAACCTGTGCCAGGTCAGCAAGCCCTGAAACTTCTTTGGCCTTTTTTCCAAATTGGCCTTAAAGGACTCTGCTTATAGCAGAAAATGTTAAATCCAGAGAACAAAAAAACATTTACATTTTCTATGTTACAGCAAGCACTAACATGTAGAATTCAGAGGTTCCTAAATTTTACTGATGACCACCAATCTGTTCACGAGGCAATCTATTGTTGTTGTTGTTCTTATGTGCCGTCAAGTCGGACTCGACTCATAGCGACCCCTCCTTGGGTTTCTGAAGCAGTATCATTATGGAAGTAGGTTGCTCAATCTTCCTTCTGAGCAGTGGCGGTGGGTTTGAACCGCCAGCCTTATGAGGCAATCTAACTAGACTATATATGTAGATACAGCTGTTTGCTTTTAGAGAAAAAGAGGCTGTTTTTACTTTCTTATCTTAAAATATTAGTAAATAAACAATCTTGTAAAAACCAAATCTTGAACAATTGTCATTGATACTGATAAATATTAAATTATGAAAAATCACTCAGAAATACAAATATAAGCTTGTATGAGATGATCATAAATTTTGAAAACATTTTTATTTTAACTTACAACTCCCAAATTTCAAAGGACATGCATGACCATCCATGGGGAAATCCACCAATCTCATGGGACACTCCGCACTTATGGTAAGTCTAAGATGGAAAAATGCAATTAAACAAAATCAGCCTTTTTTAAAAAAGTTCTATAGATTCCCCTAACACAAAAAGGAAGGAAAGGATTACCTCATTGTGTATAAAATAGTGCCATTTCTCATAATTCTAAAAAGCTTATTAGGAGCTGTCATATTATGTGAGACAGATTTCTTTCCATTCCTGAAGAAAGTATCGGGTGTCCATACTTTTGTTACCATCATATTGTTCAGTCTCAAAATTTCAATAGGACCATCATATTTTAGTCTTTTGTCAATCCACGTCTGTCTGAAGAAGACATCCATTGTGTATTCCTAGGGAAAGGAGTGTGTGGCATATTCAAATCACAGATTACTACAAACAAATGTGCACATAAAATGCACTAAATCTTGCCTTCTTTCCCACTCATAAAAATACTACTCCAAACAAAAATGTAATTCATCAGAGTAGAAATCATTTTAAGTCAGTGGAAAAGATTCTCAGCAATTAAAGCATGTTATGTCCATCCTGATAACTTAATCTACTACATTTGTCAGATAAATAAATTACCATACATAGTAGTCACTCAAGAATAATTACTATACTTTAATAAAAATGTCAACAGCAGGTAATTACAGTTGTACTTTAATTTAGACCAGGTAGCAAAATGAATTAATGTGTAACAAATATCATTGCATAATTAACATAAAATAGAAGGCATTTCTTTAAGACAGAATGAAATATGTAAAAGATCAGAGAAGTTTTATGTTCACAAACTTTATTAAATTTATTCAAATTGCTAAAGGATTTCAAATCACAAGAAGCTTCTGATCCAAGAAAAATATCAAATAGCCTCTTTTTCATATAAACTGTATTTAGTATATGACAGCAGAATTGAATGGATGAAAGTATCCTGATTCATTCCTTCATATTCTAAGTTTTTTGATCATAAGAGCAATTGAAGAAGAAAGAAATAGTGACAGAGAGGGAGTGTGAGCAATTGGGCTAACACGACATGTTAAAATGCAAGTCTCTTAGGACTAGAATTTAGTTTCATACTCAAACTAATTATATTTTCTAATTTTTCTGCCTCAGTATTTTCTCAGCAAAAAGCAACAATAACAACAAACCTATACACATGATTGTGCTATGTGGACTAGTAACAACAAAGTTCTTTTCTGCATTGGGTTTGACTCCAAACTAAAAAAATATTCTGATGTTACAGCTGAGATGCAAATTCAATGTCTATCTTCTTAGAAAACTTTTGAGTCTAATTGAACTATTCCTCTACTTTCTAGTTTTGCGTAACTGACAACAAAATGAATATTAATTGCCTTCTTTTCTGTATGTTTTTCAAATCTCAAAAATTACATTAAATTTATCAAATACCTACCATTTCAACATCAGAAACAGGTCCAAAGCTGGTAACATATATGTCAGTTTTGACTTCTGTAACAGGACCTAGTAGGTATGAAGTAAATAGGTGTGAAAAAATAATAACCAATTTTACAGGCCAGGTGGGTGAGATAATTAAAAAGTAAATACAGATGTGATGTATCACATTTTTAAAAGCATCTAATTTTTCAGTAAGATAATGCATCTCTGTGAAAAAAAAAAAATGTAGACAAAAATAGCAAAACCAGGAAATAGTGTTTACTTCCTTTAGTCAAAAAGAAACCCCATTTCTTACCAGGAACCTTTTTCTTTGAAGATCTATCACCTCTGGGCATTTTGCTACCACAGCTAGTGCAGAGACACAAAAGCTTTCAGCCTTTGAGGGTTTTTATAGTCCATCATCTGACTAAATTTTAAGAAAGAAGAGAGCTGTTAAAAAGAAAGAAGGTGACCACAGGAATGAGGAAGAGAAAAACCATAATGGCTGTGAAGAATACATCTTTGGATAGTTAAGGATACTGGTAAATACCTTTAGCACAAAAATAATTCCTATCATATTTAACAATAGGTGGACTATCCATTGATGATTGGGATCAAAGATAAGCTCTCCTATAATCAGACATATTCATGGTCTCCAGCTTACCAGCTGTGTGATCATGGGCAATTTACTAAGCCTCTTAGTAGCAGCAATAATTCCTATCTAGCAAACTGTGGAGCTCTGGTGGAGCTGTGGTTAAAGCACTGGGCTGCTAACCAAAAGGTCAGCATCTCGAATTCACCAGCCACTCTGTGGGAGAAAGATGAGGCAGTCTGAGTCTGTGAAAATTTACTGCCTTGGAAACCCTATGGGGCAGTTCTACTCTGTGCTATAGGGTCACTACGAGTTGGAATCAACTGAATGGCAGTGGGGTTGGTCTTTATTTTAGCAAGAATATTGATAGCATCAGATGAGACACTGAACACAGGAAAGATTCATTAAATGTTACTTTTCCTCTGCTTGCAATAATGGCAACTACTAGATTCTTTCTTGTCTAAATAAAGCCAATTCATCAACAAGTATATGGATGAGTCTGGCAGAAGAAAATGTTACTACCAATGTTACTAACAGATTTCACATGAAGGAATAGTCCCAGCATCTGGGTTTAGCATGATGGTTAAATTCCGTAATTCCAGAATTAATTCAAATCTGACTCAAATGTTTTCTAGTTATTTTAATTTGATTGTCACTTATCCTCATCTGTAATGGTTTTAATGAGTATTAACTGAGATAATATATGTGAACTACTTGTCCCAGTCGCAAGAACATAATGTGCTCCATAATGGTTGGTGTTACTATTATGTATAATGTGGCATTTTATTAATAATAAAAACTTAAAATTGTTTCCCCCTTAAACATTACTTCCTTGAATGAATGATGTATTATAAGAGTGTATAGTTAGGGACTGGATACTTCAAATGAAAAAGAAAAAAATAGCATCTGCTATCAAGGTAGGATAATTCCCTTGGATACTGGTTGGGTGACCAGGTTCAGGTGAAAAAGGGCCAAGAATATTTTGTACAGCTTAATGTACTAGGTCTATAGTTATTCCTCATAAAAATAAATTAAAAAATTTCTCATTCTAAAGGATGAAGATTGAGCTACACAAAGATAGTTGAGGAAGAATGAGAGAATTCTTTCTGGAAGAAAAATCTTTTGGAAGGAGAGTGAGAGAAAAAGTAGAGATCAGACTGCTCTGTTTTGAGTTTTGAATTATTTTTTTAAAATATATTTATAACACCTTTGGAAAAGAGAGAAAGTAAGTGTGAGTGTTGACTGAATTTTTATTTGCATGAGAAATTAGAAACAACAACAAAAAATGATAGTAATAAGCTCCTTTAAAGTCTAATTGTTCAAGGAATAGCTACGTAATCCAGGAAGCAGATAATATGGGTTCAACCTAAGAAGATGGAGATTTCAACTGGGAAAAATCATTCTGCCATTTTTAGAGCACCTTGAGAAAGTATTAAAAAACAGAAAACACTGTGTCACTGGAAATTAGAGAAGGGGGGATAAATTCCTCAGAACAATTAAGGCTGGTATGTCCTGGCAACTGGACTATTTGCCAAGATTGTTGAGATATTAAACTTACTTTGAAGATCAACTTAAGGAAGCAGTTCACAAATGTAAGCTGCATCAGAATCATGTGCAGGGCTTACTAAAACACAGACTGCGGGGCCCACCCCCTGATTTGCTGAATCGGTATGTCTAAAATGGATTCTCTATGAGTCTGAATGAGTCAATAGCACACAACAAAGCAGGCTCTAAGAATTTTTAACAAAATCCTACATAATTAGCTTTACTTTTCTCCAGTAAATAGACAATGCCCCATTCTACAGCAGAATTTCTCAAAGTGTGTCCTATAAAATATTAGTATCAAAGATGTTTTATAGAAAGGGCTCTATCTAAGGTGGGGAGGAATTAAACTGATGGTTTCTTCCCCTATGAATGTATT
>NW_006921833.1:2068926-2097502 GCF_000298275.1 Orycteropus afer afer
CTACTTCCATAGTGATACTGCCTCGGAAACCCAAGGTATGAGTCGGGTTTGACTCGACAGCACATAACAACAAACAAAACAACAACATATATATACACTAATTCTTATGTTGCTGTTGTTAGGTGTTCAAGTCAGCTCTAATTCATAGCGACCTCATATACAACAGAACGAAACACTGCCCAGTCCTGTGCCATCCTCACAATCCCTGCTATACCTGAGCCAATCCTTGCAGCCACTGTGTCAATCCATTTCATTGAGGGCCTTCCCCTTTTTCACTGACCCTCCACTTTACCAAGCATGATATCCTTCTCCAGGGAATGGCCCTTCTCACAACATGACCAAAACAGGTGAGACGAAGTCTGGCCATTCTCGCTTCAAAAGAGCATTCCCTCTTTTCTTAAAGTTTGAGAAATGCCAACAGTGTTCGTTCCTTTTGGTTTTCTAACTCCAGGTCTTTGCACATTTCATGATAATACTTTGTCTTCTGAGCCACCTTTTGTAATCTTCTGTTCAGCTCTTTATTTCATTATTTCTTCCATTTGTTTTAGCTACTCTCCATTCAAGAACAAATTTCAGAAACTCTTTTGACATCCACTTTTGGTCTTTTCTTCTTTTCTGTCTTTTTAATGACTTTTTGCTTTCTTCATGTGTGACGTTCTTGATGTCATTCCACAACTCATGTGGTCTTCGGTCACTGGTTTTGATGCGGTGAATCTATTCTTCAGATGGTCTCTAACTTCAGGTGGGATGTACTCAAGGTTGTACTTTGGCTCTCATGGACTTGTTTTAATTTTCTACAGCTTCAACTTGACTTTGCATATGAACAACTGATGGTCTGTTCCACAATCAACTCCTAGAAATTGAAGATTTTCACCAACTTCTACAGACTGAAATTGATCAAATATGCAATCAAGATGTATTGATTATTACTGGTGATTGGAATGCTTAAGTTGAAAACAAAGAAGCCTCAGTATTTGGAAAGTATGGCCTTGGTGACAGAAACAATGCTGGAGATTGCATGATAGAATTTTGCAGGACCATTTATCCATTGCAAATACATTTTTTCAATAACTTAAATGGCAGCTACACACACTGACCTCGCCAGATGGAATACACAAAAATCAAATTGACTACATCTGTGGAAAGAATTGATGGAGAAGCTCAATAACATCAGTCAAAACTAATTCTTATAATGATCCCATAATAATAGGCATATCAAATTCTTATATGCTTTCTTTCAATGATTCTTGGAAAATATTCTGTGTTCAGAAGTATAACTTCAACATTTGTTTGTGATATTATACACAAATACACAATATTTAATTTAGATCATTGTATATATTAAATATCTATCATTTTTTAAAAAATTAATCTGCTTAAACAATTTAACCTTTATATTATTTTTACTTTGTTATTCAAACATCCATTATTTTATTATAAGCCATACTTATTTAAAAGCAAAGGAAATATGAAGGAAAAGAGAGTTTGAAGGTCAGGAGCTGAAAGCACGAACTAGGAATTGGAAATATGAAAGAGAGTATCTGGCTGAATTATGGGGAGACAGATGGTCCATCTGTGGAATTCCATTAAGCTTGTTACATATGGAAAAGAAAATTGGGGTTGACCAGGTTGCTGAAGAGATTTGGATGAAACCTCTCAGTCCCACTGTTGTGTGCTGTCCAGTAGATTCTGACTCATAGCAACACTACAGAGCAAAGTAGAACTGTCCCATAAGGTTTCCTATATTGTAACCTTTCTGGATGTTTACTTGTGTTTTATCGACTTTGTAAATGCATTCGATTGTGTGGATCAAAACAAAGTGTGGAAAATATTGCAAAGAATGGGAATTAATTCCAGAACACTAACTTGTCCTCATGTGGAACCTGTACACAGACCAACAGGCAGCCATTCAAACTGAACAAGGGGATACTGCATGGTTTAAAATCAGGAAAGATTGCATCAGGGTTGTATCATTTCACCATACCTATTCAGTCTCTGTGCTGAACAATAATCCAACAAACTGAACTATATGAAGAAGAATGGGCATCAGGATTAGAGGAAACTCATTAACAACTTGCAACATACAGATAACACACCTTGCTTACTGAAAGTGAAAAGGACTTGAAGCGCTTACTGATGAAAATCAAAGACTACAGCCTTCTGGATGGATTACATCTCAGCAGAAAGAAGACAAAAGTCCTCCTACTGGACCAATAAGCAACAGCATGATAAATGGAGAAGAGATTGAAGTTACCAAGGATTTCATTAAACTTGGATCCATAATCAACACCCACAGAGGTAGCAGTTAAGAAATCAAACACTGTATGCATTAGATAATCTGCTGCAAAAGACCTAAGTATGGGTTTTTTTTTGGTTTGGAAAAAAAAAAAAAAAACAAAGATGTCACTTTGAGGACATGTGACCCAAGCCATGGTATTTTCAATTGCTTCATATACATGTGAAAACTAGATAATTTATAAGGAAGACTGAAGAAGAACTGATGCATTTGAGTAATGGTGTTAGCAAAGAATATAGAATATACCAGGAATGCCAGAAGAACAAACAAATAACTCTTGGAAGAAGTACAGTCATAATACTTATGTACTCTGTACATGTTATGAGCAGGGACCAGTCCATAGAGAAGGACATCATGGATGGTAAAGTAGAGGGTCAGAGAAAAGAGGAAGACCCTCAATTACATGAATGTGTGTTATAGACTGACATCAAATTGGCTGCAACAATGCACTCATACATAATAATGATTATGAGGATGGTATAGGACTGAGCAGTTTTTTTATTCTTTTATACATAGGATCACTCTGAGAACCAACTTGGTGGCACATAACAATAACAGTAATCCTTACAGAAATATATCCCCAGGTCTTTGTTCCCATGGAGCCACTGGTGGGTTTCATCTGCAGACCTTTTGTTTAGCAGCTGAGTGCTTAACCATTGCATCACCAGGATTCCTTTCAAAAACCTCTCTATCTGAAAACATACACAGGACATGCTTGGAGTCCTCCATATACAATCAGAGTAGATATCTAAGCCTATTCTTGTGTATAGGCAGGGAGCTCTGGAGGCACAGTCATGAAAGCATTAGTCTGGTAACCCAAAGGTCCGTGGTTCAAACCCACCAGCCACTCCACAGGAGAAAGATGCAGCAATCTGCTTCTGTAAGGACTAATATGCTTGGAAACCATATGGGGCAGTTCTACTCTATCCTATATGGTTGCTGTTACCAAACCAAGCCAAACTCACTGCTATCGAGTTGATTCAAACTCACAGAAACCCCCACAGGGTTTCCAAGGTTGTAAATCTTTATGGAAGCAGACTGCCCCATCTTTCTTCCATGGAGCAGCTGGTGGATTCAAACCACCAATCATTTGGTTAGCAACCAAACGCCTTAACCACTATACCACCTTGATGGCAGTGGGTTTAATTTGTTTGGTTTTATTCTTATGTATACTGCATTTGCTTCCATTATTTAGAGAAGAAAAGCATTGGAAACGTCACAAAAACAAAATTCTCTTTAAAAACTATGAGATAGCCTAAAAGCATCATTCACTGCAAAAATGAACTGACGGGATGGTTCTATCCATTTTTGGATGCTGTTATTTTAATCTTTAAAAAATAAATAAAGAAGAAACAGCTGGGACAAATTGAAGCTCAGACGTAAAAGCATTTTCCATTAAGGATTTTTATGCTGTAAGCATCATATATGTAAGATTCCAACATTGCTTTCTCTCCTGCATTAAGTACGCTCTGGAGTCTGAACTATACTTTCTCTCTCACTCAACTTCAAAAAGATACTCCTTCCAAAGGTACTTGCCCAAATCTTCAATTGAGACTGCACTCCAAACGAAGGCAAACAGAAATGCTGTGGCACAGGGTTTCCCAAAGGAGCTGTGATAGGTAAGTTTATGTGTCAACTTGGCTGGGCCTGGTTGAGTGGCTGGGTAGCTGAATGTAGGTATTATTGCCCCATCTTCCTTCCGAGGAGTGGCTGGTGGATTTGAACCACCAGCCTTCTGGTTAGCAGTCAAGTGCCTTAGCCACTATGCTACCAGAGCTCCCTATTTCTCATGGGGAGATTGGTAATTAATTCCATAGTGGAATCTACTGTGAGCAGGTGAGTTGCTGCTTTGGGGATGAGGTCTGCTTCCTGTATATAAGAAACAGCTTTGGGAATGGTCCCTAGCTTAGGCACGCTTGAACCCTGCACGTACCTGTGTCATTGGTCAGCAGCCTGCCATGCTCTGCTGACCTTGGGATTTTCCATGGACTTGAATTAATGGCCTGCTGTGTGGTTTGGTAACATCTGACATCGGGACTGTGCCTTTTCATTTGTCAACCTTGGGCTTGTCAGCCTCAGCAGCCAGCAGCTGTCTGAGTGAAGAAAAGTCTCTAGCTTCAGTGGGCCGGGAGCAGGAGGCAGAGCTGAAGCCCAAGGTTGAAGGGCCTTCATCCAGCCCCTACAGCCTGGCACTTTGAACTCGGACTTAAAGCCTCCAAACTGTGAGAGAATACACTCCTGTTTGTTCAAGCCCTCCCATTTGTGGTATATTCTTGTCACAGTGGTACTAGGTAACAAGAACAGGCGCCTCCATAACCATGGAGAAATAAGTCAAAGCTAGGCATACTACATGTCCCCCTTTAAAATTACATAATACTCATTATACTCCTAAATTTTCCAAATAAATAAATATATTTAATTTTAACCAAACAAAATTCAGCTGATCACAGAAGCGTCTTTTCACATAACCCCATTAACCTCTTGCAGAACTAGCATTTTGTGAAACATCCTTTGGAAGTATCGGTGTAGTGGGAAATACACTAGGAGTCTAGTGTTTCTTAATCCTACATCTATTACTAACAGAGTGTCACCTAGGGTACAAAAATATCATGCATGATGTGACTGAACTTTAACCCCCAAGTTCATTCCATTTTTAACTTTCTCTGGGATATCAGGAATTGACTAAAAGTACTTTTTTGCTTATAAAACACTTTTTTTTTTTTTTTATTTCCAGAGAGAAGTTTTGTTAATAGCCCTAGCTGGGATAAACTTAAAAAAACAAAACAAAACAAAACTCACTGTCGTCAAGTGGATTTTGACTCTCCTTGGGTTTCCAAGGCAGTATTTCTATGGAAGTAGATTGCCCAGTCTTCCTCCTAAGGAGTGGCTGGGGGGTTTGAACCATTAGCCTTCTGGTTAGCAGTCAACTGCCTTCGGCACTACATCACCAGAGCTCCTAGGATAAACTTACCAAAAAATAATAAACATAGACAGATAGAAAATAGATATATGTATTTGTGCTGTCAGCTATGAACAGCAGACCCTGCTCATAGCACCAATTGTATCAAACCAGTACAGAGAAACTAAGATCACTCACCTCTGATGGCAAGTTGTATGGTGGATAGCAAATCCCACTCTACATGCCAACTGCATCATTTGGAGATCTCAGCTTCTGACTCCCATCAGTTTAGACCCCAGCTGCCCTGCGTTCCCTTCCCCCAGCCAGCCTGGGGCAGGATCAATGAGTACCTACCATAAACTCAGGAGTCCTTTTTGAGTCCCTGCACTTTGGAACAGCCAGACCCTTCTCTAGCTCATCCCTAGCCACCTGGCGTTGGGTCAGTGGGTACAGGCTGCAAGCCTGGGAGTCAACATGACTCCCTCCATTTCAGCCAGATCCCTCTGTTGCTTTGGGTCCAGCAATCCATGGAGTCCACAGAAGACACCAAACCTGTGATAATAACTTTAATATAACATGAAAGGATAATATAACATAAAAGGGTACAAATGAAGAACGCATAGGGCAAAGTCTGGGAGGAGTCCCAGAGCACAACTTCCATATCCTAGGGGATGTGCTTACCTTCCCAAGAGCAGATATACACTCTCTCCAACCCAGAAGTTCCACTGAGGCTCCCCGCTTCCAATGTCCTTACTGGCCTCACTATGTAGTCATGATAAAGTAGATCATGCCTCCAAAAATTTAGCTATTATCAGTGCCCAGGTAGTCCAGCTCTCAGGAAACCAGAACAGAAAGCCAAATTGTCTTCTGTACCTCACAGTACTGATCTTACAATTTCATGAATGAAAACTGAATTCTACTTTCAAAATACATTTTAATCAATAAATCAATCTTTCTATTTCCTATTGTCTTTACCTTTCACTGTGTAACTATAGGTGTTTAAACCTTATAACCTTCCACTGTCTCATATGTAACTAAAAACTAGTTAGAATGGCCTTTGAATACAACTGACTTGGCCCCAAACCATCAGTGAGATGGATTGACACAGTAACTGCAACAATGGGCTCAAACACAGCAAAGATTGAGAGGATGGTGCAGGATCAGGCAGTGTTTCACTCTGCTGTACAGAAGTTTGCTGAGTTGCAGCCAACTCGACAGCACCTAACAGACATTTTACTCCTGCGGTGAATTGCTTGATGTGGCCCTTCTAGCCATTGTCCTCCATTCTGTGATGTATTATTGTAAATCCTATTACCCATGCCTGTTTGGGATGGTGTGGTAGTTAAGGTCAGGTATCAACTTGGCTGGGCAGCTGGTAGTAGTCATTCCCTATAATGACTGGCAATTGGCTCTGTGATGGGATTTGCCTTGAGCTGCTGATTGTTAAAGCCATCCACTTAGGTTATTGGAGCAACACAGGTGGAATGTATCTTGAGTCCTGTCTTGCTGGAGGGCATAATTCAAATCACCACCCTTAGCTTCCTTGAAGGAGCTCTGGTAGGATAGTGCCTAAGGCACTTGACTGCTAACCAGAAGGCTAGAGGTTCAAACCCACCAGCCACTCCTCAGAAGGAAAATAGGGCAATCTACTTCCGTAGTGATAACTGCCTCGGAAACCCAAGGAGGGGTCGCAATGAGTCGGGTCCGACTTGACGGCACATAACAACAACAGCAGCAGTTTCCTTTAGGGTATACCTATGAATCTCTTGGGAAGATTCCCCCGCTTCTTGCTCCGGTTTTATGTCTTGGCTCATCCTCATCTCACCCCCAGATTTGGGACAGCAGCCGTCATCTGATCTGCTGATTGAGGTTCATCAAACCCCGAGAGTTGGGAGGATCCTCCAGACCTACTCACAGACCCGGGACTCGCCAGCCTGTCAGCCTCCACCACTACTACGTGAGACGAACCCTTGGGTATCTGTGAGTTCTGTGAGGCGTTACAGCGAAATACAGAACCCTAAGACTGGGGAAATTACTGGGAGGAGGAGGAAGAAGAGTTAATGTCTGAAATGATGGAGTGGCACAGTAGTTTGGACATTTGGGACATCTTTAACTTCCACCTCATGCGGACTGGCCTTGTGCTGATTTTTCTGAGAGGAATTGTTCAAGCAACTCCCTAGTGTGAGAGATCCACTTCTCTGTTTTACAGAAGTAGATGAATCTAAAGATCATTTCAAACACAATGAAACAGTTTGACATAGCGAAACAAAATGAAAAATAAGTAAGTTATTCCTTCCTATACAGACAGCTAAAAATAGACAATATAAAGTATATCAGTGATAAGATAATGTCTTATTCTTGTATAGACCTTAGTGCTTTGACAATTTCAAAGTGTATTTCAGCCTTTGCCACAACCCTAAAAAGTAAGCAGTACACTCCTAGTATTACAAATTAAATAACTGAGGTAGACTGAACTTGCCTGGTATCCCAGAAGTTACACATATAGTAAATGGCAAAGACACAAACAAAGGTAAGGTCTTCTCAACTTCTATTTCCATCACCTTTCTCCCACCTCTATACTCAACTCCAAACTTACTGCTGTCGAGTCGGATGCGACTCATAGTGACCCCTCCTTGGGTTTCCAAGGTGGTATCACTACAGAAGTAGACTGCCCAATCTTTCTCCTGAGGAGTAGCTGGTGGGTTTGAACTGCCAGCCTTCTGGTGAGCAGTCAAATGCCCTAGGCACTATGCCACCATAGCTCCCACCTGTATAATAGTGGCCATAAAATCCTAAGCAGCCTAGATAGAAATTTTCTGTGAGCACACTCCTCAAACAAATTTTAAAATTTCCCTTTTTCTTTCTGCACATCTTCCAGAGGATGGTTGGAAATTGCTAAAGCAGCCCCTGATTTGTAGATCTGCAATGGTTGTTAGGCAAAGGCTATGCCTACAGCCTCTGTGACAACTCTGTTCATGTACATGAAACATGCATGCCCATCAAATATCAAGTCTTGTACATAATTCAGTAACATGAATCAGTGCGCTCAATAATGGTTACGACTCTTTTAATTTTTTTCACTCTGTTACCTTTGTACAGTTAGTACATTTACTAGCTATTGACTTTTGATTTTTTCTCTCCCCATAACCACAAAGGTCAAATGTATTCTTCCCAAAATGAAGATTTTTTTTGTGTGTGGCAACTGGAGGACTTCCTTGGTGGTGTACCTTTAACACACAGATTAATAATAGTGGACCTTCCACTTTAATTCTGATTTTGGCTGCGCATGTATACAAAATGATTAATTAAGTCCCAATAATTTCTATCACAAGAAACAGCTAATTTGGATGAACTAACTCCCAAGTTTACAAAGTTCTTAATCTAGCAAAAGTTTTTTTCCCGCTTTTTGTTATTGTCAGGATTTTAATCTAAGCAATCAAATAACTGAGCAAATAATCCGAGAAGTTGGACTATATGAAAAAAAAAAACGTGGTATCAGGATTGGAGGAAGAATCATTAACAACCTGAGATATGCAGACGATACAATTTTGCTTGCTGAAAGTGAGGATGACTTAAGGCACCTACTGATGAAGGTTGAAGAATACAGTCTGCAGTATGGATTACATCTCAATATAAAGAAAACAAAAATCCTCACAACTGGACCAATGAGCAGCATCACAATAAATGGAGAGAAGACTGAGGTTGTCAAAGAATTCACATTGCTTGGTTCTACAATCGATGCCAACGGAAGCAGCCAGTCAGGACATTAGACGACGTGTTGCATTGGGAAAGTCAACTGTGAAGGAACTGTTTCAAGTGCTGAGGAGCAAGGATATCTCCTTGAGGACTAAGGTGTACCTGACACAAGCCATGATATTTCCAATCGCCTGGTATGCATGTGAGAGCTGGACAATGAATAAGGAAGACCGAAGAAGAGTTGATGCTTTTGAGTTGTGGTGCTGGCGGAGAATGCTGAAAGTACCGTGGACGGCTAAAAGAACTAACAGATCTGTCCTGGAGGAAGTGCAGCCAGAATGCTCCTTGGAAGCAAGAATGGCCAGACTTCGTCTCACCTATTTTGGTCATGTTGTCAGAAGGGACCATTCCCTGGATAAGGATGTCATGCTTGATAGGGTGGAGGGTCGACGAAAGAGGGGGAGGCCTTCAACGAGATGGATTGACACGGTGGCTGCGATGATGGGTTCAAGTATAACAGGGATTGTGGGGCTGTCGTGGGATCGGGCAGTGTTTCGTTCTGCTGTGCATGTGGTCGCTATGAGTCGGAAACGACTCGATGGCACTTAACAACAACAGCAACATCAAATAATTGCCTAATTTCCATACTCTGCCTGTTCCAAAAAGAGATGATAAAGCAAGAAACATTTTCTTCTAACTTTAATAATCAATGTTTATTTTCTAATGCCTACTAAGAATATTTTGCCCACTAAATTCTGAACTTAGTTTACAAATTCACTGAAATAAATCAAACACAAGAATTATCAAGTATTTTAATTAGATGTATATAACCAGCTTAAAGTTTCTCAGTTCACTGAGGTATAAATAGGAACATTTTCCCCAATAAATTTGTTGACTAGCTTTTTCCTGCTAGGTGTTGAAATTCTACCCTTAAAGACATTTCTGTCTGATTGTATAACTACCAAAACCACAAAACTGATAATAAAGAGGACTGTAGTTATATAACTACATATACTGTGGTTGAAACAGTATATAATATATAACTACAGTTCCCTTTAATATCAGTTTTTCAATTAAGATTTAGTTATTGTTTACTTAAATATAGCAACCTTACTTAAATTTCATGGTTCTTCCTTTTGTCCCAGATCAAGCTAGACTTGTGGTTTCAACAGTTTAGACCAGAGGCTGTGGGAATAAGATTGTCCTTACATTCACCTGATCTACATTTTCCCTAAACATAGTCATATATGAAGAGGGAAGGAAGAAGAAACAGAAGGATGATAAAACCACCCCTTCAGCTCTCCCGGCAAGGTTCTGTAATCTGCTTTCTGTTGGTCATCTTATCTGACCTAGGTCATTTTCTATTAGCTGAGGATGAACTCAAGGACCAAAAGGTTCCGGCTGTAGAAGAAGTCAATACCAAACAGCTGCAAGAAGCATTGGTAATGAAGACCCAGCTACATCATCAGATTAATCCCCAGCTGGTGGCCTTCGGTTGAATGCTTCTGATGCAAAATACATTGTCTGCTCCTCCATTAGGTAATACCAATCAAATCAGAAGCCCCAGATTTATTGTTTTCTAACCTTCCACTCTAAAGCCTATGAAGATCCAACTTTTAAAAATAATCAGGCATTCAATTTAAGGAAGACAGTCTTGCCCCCAAACCACCAAACTCTCCACAATGCTCATCACTCTTCTATCTACTAGATCACCTTGCCCTATAGATAAGCAAGTATGTAATTGGGAATTATAAGCTTGTGTTCCCTTCTTTAGATACCCTCAGACTTTAGAACAATTATCTTGAAATGAAACGTAACATCAGGGAAGAGAAACAGAAATTTCCTCTACTCACCAAAGGGGGAGAGGAGCAGATAATGTCTCTTTATGAATGACACACTGAACCCAAAAGATCTATGTACTTCTAACTTGGCAAGGACCTCAAAGCAGTTTGCCATGCCCAGCACTTGAAAACAGTATGTTCATTCTCTTGTCCTTCTAATCCCATCCGAGAGAATTTACTAACTTTGTTCTCAATGGATTTGCTAGTTTCATTTTGTAATCTCCAGTGGCAGGAAAAGGTCTCAATCTGTAGACCATGCCATTTTATAGCATGTAGTTTTTAATTAACATGATAATCTTACATTTGCACTAAGTCAGATATTGTTTGTTTATAAGAAAACAAAAGGCAAGTTTCTCATAAAAGTAGCTATCTAGAAATTATATAAATACCCACCAAAACATTGCACATAAAACACTGACCTTTGACATAGCAAAAGAAATACTCTATCAGTCCAGCAAACACAAACATTACAAAGACATTTATAAAATAAATGCATGTGGAATTATCATTTCTGAGAATGGCACTGAAAATTTTTAATGCCTTTGAGAAATTGCTGTGAAGAAATATTAATTCTACAAGTGTTAAGTGCTAAAAATTAATGCAAATGAGGATTAGGTATTCAGAGTAAAGGAAAATAACCAATTACAATCAAGAGTTACATAAACTACTATAAACAAGATTTTTCACATAAATAAGTAAACATTTAATGAAAAGATTTCAGAAGAATGGGTGTGGTGCTACATGTATTTCAGAGTGACGTGTCAATTTCTGGTTCTGACCAGCTTCCATAGTGTTTAATACTTCGCAACTGTTGTAGAAATTTTCACTCAACATTCAAAATTATCCCAGAAATTTTGGTGGTGTAGTACCTAAGGCATTTGACTGCTAACCAGAAGGCTGGCAGTTCAAACCCACCAGCCACTGCTCAGAAGGAAGAATGAGCAATCTGTTTCTGTAATGATACTGCTTTGGAAAACCAAGGAGGGGTTGCTATGAGTCAGGACTGACTTGACGGCAGTAAGTTTTTTTTTTTTTTTAGTTTATTATAAAGCCACCACTTCTAACTAATCTCAGAAATATGGCCTATTAAGGCTTTAAGCTAGAGCTCTGGAAGCATAGTGCCTAAGGCACTTGACTGCTAACCAGAAGGCTGACGGTTCAAACCCACTAGCCACTCCTCGGAAGGAAGATGAGGCAATCTACTTCCATAGTGATACTGCCTCGGAAACCCAAGGAGAGGTCACTATGAATCGGGTCTGACTCGACAGCACATAACAACAACAAGGCTTTAAGCCAGGTGAATCAGAAAATGAAGGAACGCATTTTGTTATGCATTTGGAACTGTCATTGAAAATGTTCTTTCAGGTTGAATGAGATTCTAAAACTATGATTGGTAAAGATATTTCATTCAGTCACTCATTCAACAAACATTGATTGAGTGAGCACCTGCTGTCTACCAAGTTCCATGCCAAGCTTTGGTGCTAGAGTGGTAAACAAGACTTATGAGTTTGCTGCCTCATGGAGTTAGCATGTTACTGGAGAGTCAGGTTATAAATAGTAAAGAAAGGAGTTAAATGACAGAATGCTATTATTCTTAAGAAGGAATAAAACAGGATAATAAGAGAATGAGTAACTGGAAGGTCACTCTAGATTTGTGGCCAGAGCTTTGATGCTGTGACTTTTTTTTTTTAATTTGATTACTATTTTTCATTGTGGTTAGTTTGTATATAACGAAGCATTTGCCATTTCAACAACTTTTACATGTATACTTCAGTGACATTAATATCACTGTTTATCCTGTTGTGCAACCATCACCACTATCCATTTCCAAATTTTGCTGAGGCAGTAACTTTAAAAGAAGACCAGGAAGATGGGCATGAGCCATCAGAAAAGCTGGGAGACTTGCATTCCGGACAGAGAAAACCGCAAGTACGAAGGCCCAAAAAGTGGGAAAGAATTCAGTGTGTTCAGGGAATAGAAAAGAAGCCAATGTGGCTGGAGCAAAGCAGATGAGGAAGACAGCAGAAAGAAATGAGAGCCACACGGTGGGAATGAAAACCAAGGCACCGGGGACAAAACACCTACCTCCTGAGCCCATACTCTGAGAAGCAGCATTTGTAAGCAACATATTTAAATATATACTAAGGTGACTGCCATAAGAATGAGCAAATCTATCCTGGAAGAACTGCAGCTGGAATGCTCCTTAAGAGAAGAGAATGGCCAAACTTCATCTCACCTACTTTGGTCATGTTGTCAGAAGGGACCAGTCCTTGGGGAATGACATCATGCTTGGTAAAGCAGAGGGTCAGAGAAAAAGGCAAAAACCCTCAACAAGATGGATTAACACAGTGGCTGCAACAATAGGCTCAAGCATAGCAAGGATTGTAAGGCTGGCACAGAACCGGGTAGTGTTTGGTTCTATTGTACATATGGGTGCTATGAGTTGGAATCAACTTGATGGCACCTAATAACAATAACAACATAAACAGGTTTGACAGATGATATTCCTATATATGCATTTGTATGTGTTATGAAAATATCCATACACATTACAGAACTAACATGATAGGGAAAGAAATAAAGGGATTAATCACTTTTCCTATGTTCTTCCCTCATGTTTTCTTCCTCTAATATTTAGTCCAGCTCTGCCTCTGTGTGTAGGCTGTGGCAAAAAGATTCATTTTTATCCCATCAGCATTGGGAAGCCATCAAGTGTTTGAAGTAAGGAAATTTCTGGCAGCTGTGTGGATAATATGGTACAGAGAGGCAAAAGTAGAAAAAGGATTCTTATAAGAGGCTGTATACTAGTCCAAAAGGAGCCCTGGTGCCTCTGTGGTTAAGCACTCATTTGCAACTGGAAGTTCTGAGGTTTGAACTCATCCACTGCCATCCAGTTGATTCCAACTCATAGTGACCCCATAGGACAGAGTTGAACTGCCTCTTCAAGTTTCCAAGGCTGTAAATCTTTATGGAAGGAAGCAGACTGCCACATCTTTCTCCCTCAGAGTGGCTGAAATTTCAGTTAGAAGATAAGTGCTTTAACCACTGTGTTATCAGCGTTCCTGCATAAAGCTTATAGCCTTGGAAACCCTGGAAGGTAGTTCAACTCTGTCCCATAGAGTTACTATGAGTCAGCACTGACTCAACAGCAATGGGTTTGGTTAGTGTGATGGTTATGTTTGTGTATCAACTTGGCTGGGCCTGGTTGAGTGGCTGGGCAGCTGGATATAGTATTCCCCATGATGAGATTGGTAATCAGCTCCATGGTGGAATCTACTGGGAGCAGCTGAGTAGCTGTCTTTGGGTATATGGTCTGCTGCCCATACACAAGAAGCAGCTTTGGGAATGGACTCTAGCCTATGGCACGCTTGGACCCTGCATGTAACCGTATAGTTGCTTAGCAACCTGCTATGCTCTGCCGACCTTGGGACTTAAATGGACTTAAGTTAACGGCCTGCCGTGTGGTTTGGTAACATCGGGACTGTGCTTTTTTACTTGTCAACCTTGAGGCTTCTCAGTCTCAGCAGCCAGCAGCTGTCTAAGTGAAGAAATGCCTCTAGCTTCAGTGGGCTGGGAGCAGGAGGCAGAGCTGGACCCCAAGGTTGAGGGGCTTTCACCCAGCCCCTAGAGCCTGGCACTTTGCACCTGGACTTAGAGCCTCCAAATTGTGAGAATAAACTCCTGTTTATTAAGGCCATCCCATTTGTGGTATATTCCTGTCAGAGTGGCAATAGGTAACCAGAACAGTTGGTATACAAGTCCAGTTGAGAAATAGTGGACTGGACTAGTCATGTGGCAGTTGGGATGAAGAATAGACAGATATGACTATAACTGCTCACAGGGGATGGATTTTTTCCAAGGAGCAATATACAGAAATATACTAATTACTATTTATTAAAGGCATGCTATGTGTCAGATAGGATACTATGCTTTTCCCATGTAGTATTTCATTTAATCCTCTCATACCTTCCAAGAGAGATACTATGAATCTGAAAATTGAGCTCATCGAGGTTAAATATTATACAGGCCGTAGCCAGGTTACAAATGTCCAACCTAAAGACAACTCCTCCTGGCCTTTAAATTCAGGGCTTCAAAGCAGTTCTGTCTTGGCCCATGACAAGAAACAGGTACAGATCTGACTTTTTATAATATGGGTAATTTGTCATGGCAACCAGACTGGAAAAACTACTGGTGGAAGCCCTGGAATGGGCGACATGGAAGAGGCATAGTCAGCCCTTTCAGGAGCCTGATGCCTGAGATTGGTTTATTGGCAGAACTGCATAGAATGACAGGCATTCAAAGCGAAGTGGTCAGCTGCTATCTTTGAGTGAGGCACCATCATCTTTGAAACAGGAAGCATTGTTTTGAAGTCCTTTTCCATGTTATATAAATTTGCCCTCACTTTGAAAGGACTGAACCAACCCTTCGTTGTTGTTGTTATGTGGTGTTAACTTGCAACAAATTCTTCATCACAATCACCTTCACTTGCTGTATGTGCAGCTTTTAAATCATTGAAAAAGCACTGAACCTTTTCTTGCACTAAAACCCTCTACCATTTAGTCAATTGCAACTCATAGAGACCCCCATTGGGGGTCTTTACAAAAGTAGATTGCTTCATCTTCCTCCCATGGAGCAGCAGGTGGATTTGAACCATTGACCTTTCAGTTAGCAGCCAAAAGCCTTACCCACTATACCACCAGAATTCCTTTTATTGCACTAAAGTAAAGCAAAATAAGAACTTATGTACCAGTTCTGACAGACCTACAAATTCTTAAAGACACAGTTAGGAACAGATCTCATTTGAAACCTAGGGATTGCTTGTAATCCCCAGCCACTGCTTGTAATCCACAGCCAGAATTCTAACCTCTGTGTATTATGTGGCTTGCTTATTTTGGATGTATCAACAGGAAAGACCAATCACTAGAAAAGGACATCATGTTTGGTAATGCAGAAGAAGGTCAGTGAAAACAAGAGGGACCCTCAATGAGATGGACTGAGACAACAGTCACACAATGGACTCAGACACGCTAGTGATCATGAAGGTGGCTCAGGACCAGGCGATGTTTTGTTCTGTTATACATGGGGTCGCCACGACTTGGACCTACTTGACAGCAACTAACAAGTGCTCTACAAAGTGTGTTCGAGTTTTACTACATTATATTACATTGAATCATAAAATAATAAATTAACAATTAAGCAAAGGTATGATGTTATATCTAGTATATATCATATATTTCATATATATTTATAGTATATAACATATATTTTATATATATAACATATATTTCATTTCCTATCTTGTTCATGAGCAGTTTCTGACCTAAGTTCTTGTAGCAGTTTTCATGCCTTTACTCTTCCTACAGCCTGTTTGGATCTTTCTTTGAAGTCCCAAACTATCACAAACACAAAAAACGCAACCATTGCTGTAGAGTCAGAACAGACTCACAGTGACCCCTCCTTGGGATTCCAAGGTGGTATCACTATGGAAGTAGATTGCCCAGTTTTCCTTCTGGGGAGTGGCTAGTGGGTTTGAACCCCCAGCCTTCTGGTTAGCAGTCAAGTGCCATGGCACTACACCACCAGAGCTTCCCAAACTAACACAGTGCTTTGTATATACTAGGTGTTGCATAACTATATTGTGCTCCTACTATGATCTCCAGCAGTGATTAAAAATCTCCCAAAAAGAACTAACTGGGATTCATTTGTTACAGTAAAGCTAAAAATATTTCCTAATTAAAACAGACGCTGTGTCTTATTTATATGTCTAGCCTCTCCCAGAACCAAACATAGGCCTTGAATGTAACAGGATTCTGGTAAATCAGCTTTCAAAGAATAATGGTTGCTATGCATTTAAGAAAGGAAGCCTAGTGTCACAGTAGTTAAGAACTGGGCTGTTAACTGAAACCCAACAGCCACAGATGTGAAGAGAGAAATATGTGGCAGTCTGCTTCCCTAAAGATCATAACCTGCGAAACCATATTGGGCAGTTCTACTCTGTCCTATATAGTGGCTAAGAGTCAAAATCTACTTGACTGCAAGAGATTTGTCTTTTGGTTTTTATGCAATTAGGAATACTTTAACTTAGAGATACTTCCTCCAGTACTACAGTTTAAGAGCATAATTACATAGAAACCAGATAATTTAGAGCTTGGAAGGCCATATTCCTGTAATTTTACATTTGTATAACATCAAAGCCTTCTTTTATTTCAAAATTGTATCTCTCTGATAAAAGGGAAATTGTTTTCAGTCCCTGAAACAAGGTGAAGAGTCCTTCAGGCAATTAAGTTGATCTTCGACAGTCTTTGAAAGAAAGAACCAAGACCACCAAGATCAAATTTAAGGTAATTGCTCTCATCTAATTAATGAATCTAACTTGCTTGGAAAGCAGAAAGACAATTAACAATATATCAGATAAGTTACCACTGTTTACTTTACTTCCGCAGTAGAGACCTAATCAAAGGGCATTACTTTTTAATTACTTCTCCAAGCACAATGTCTAATTTGCTGTCACACCAAGAGGAAGGCCTAAGTTGGTTTTGCTGATGCCAATTCTTCTTCTCCACATTATCTTCTCAGCTATGTACTTGAAACATTCCCAATTTTTCAGCTACCTGGATCTGTGAATCAAGCTACATCTTACAATCATTATTGCTATGACTTCAACAAGTATTCTTCAGTGAAATATTTTTTAATATCACTAATCTTCTTTGTTTCTGTTTTTAAAAATATAGAGATATCAGCCTATGTAATATTAAACAAAGAGCAAACAAAACAGAAACCCATCAATATTACTAAGAAAGTAGAAAACTAAAGAGCTCTAGAATTTTCATTTACTTGTTGTTGTTGTTGGGTGCCACTGAGTTGGCTCTGACCCATAGCAACACTATGCACACCAGAACAAAACACTGCCTGGTCGTGAACCACCCCAACCCTGCTTGCTGTACTTGAGCCCATCTATGCAGCCACTGTGTCAACCCATCTTGTTGAAGGTCTTCCCCTTTTTCTCTGACCCTCCACTTTACCAAGCATGATATCTTTCTGCAGGGAATGGTCTCTCAAACATGACCAAAGTAGGTGAGACAAAGTCTGGCCATTCTCTCTTCCAAGGAACATTCCGGCTGCACTTCTTCCAGGACAGATTTGTTCTTTCTGGCAGTCAATGGTATTTTCAGGATTTTTCACCAACATCACAATTCAAAGGCAGCAACTCTTCTTCCATCTTCCTTATTCATTGTCCAGCTTTCACATGCAAGTGAAAATACCATGGTTTGGGTTAGGCGCACCTTAGTTTTCAAAGAGACAGACATCCTTGTTCTTCAGCACTTTAAAGAGGTCTTTTGCAGCAGATTTGTCCAGTGTAATACAACATCTGATTGTTTGACTGCTGCTTATATAGGTGCTGTTAGTGGATCCAGGTAAATGGAAATCTTTGACCGCTTCAATCTTTTCTCTATTTATTGTGATGGTGTTTATTGGTCCAGTTGTGAGGATTTTTGCTTTCTTTATGTTGAGGCGTAATCCATACTGCAGACTGTAGTCTTTGATTTTCATCAGTAAGTGGTTCAAGTCATCTTCACTTTCAGCAAGTAAGGTTGTGTCATCTACATACTGAAAGTTAATAAATCTTCCCCCAATCCTGATGCTCCGTTCTTTTTCATTTAATCCAGCTTCTTGGATTATTTGCTCAGCATACAGATTTAATGAGTATGACAAAAAAGATACAACACTGACGCACATCCTTCCTGATTTTAATCCATGCAATATTCCCTTGTTCTGTTCAAATGACAACCTTCTGGTCTGTATACAGGTTCTGAATGAGCACAATTAAGTGTTCTGGAATTCCCGTTCTTCACAATGTTACCTATAATTTCTTATGATCCATAAAGTCAGATACCTTTGCATAGTCAATAAAACATGGGTAAACATCTTTCTAGTACTCTTTGCTTTCAGCCAAGATCCACCTGACATCAGCAATGATATCCTTTGTCCCACATCCTCTTCTGAATCCAGCTTGCCTTTCTGGAAATTCCCTGCCAATATACTGCTGCAACCATTTTTTTTTTTTTTTTTTTTTTTAATTATCGCCAGCAAAATTTTACTTGTGTGTGATATTAATGTTATTTTTGGATAATTTCCACATTTTGTTGTCTCACCTTTCTTTGGAATGGGCACAAATATGGATCTCTTTCAGTCAGTTGGCCAGGTAGCTGTCTTCCAAAGTACTTTACATAGGCAAGTCAGCATCCGTTTGTTGAAACATCTTAATGAGTATTCCATCAATTCCTGGAGTCAAGATTTTTTGCAAGTTCCTTCAGTGCAACTTTAAATTCTTCCCTCAGTACCACAGGCTCTTGATCATATGTGACCTCCTGAAATAGGTGAACATCGACCAATTATTTTTGGTACACTGACTCTGTGTATTCCTTTCATCTTCTTTTGATGTTTCTTGCATCATTTAATATTTTGCCCATAGAATCTTTCAAAATTGCAATTTAAGGCTTGAATTTTTTCTTCAGTTCTTTCAGCTTGAGAAGTGCTGAACTTGTTCTTCACTTTTGGTTTTCTAACTCCAGATCTCTGCATTTTTATTATAATAATTGATTTTCTCTTTTCAAGCTGCTCTTTGAAATCTTCTGTCAGCTCTTTAATCTTGTCATTTCTTCTGTTCACTTTAGCTACTCTGTTCAAGAGCAAGTTTCAGAGTTTCTTCTGACATCCATTTTGGTCTTTTCTTCCTTTCCTGTCTTTTTAATGACCTTTTGCTTTCTTCATGGATGATGTTCTTGATGTCATCCCACAATTCCTCTGGTTTTCAGTCACTGGTGTTCAATGTATCAAATATGTTCTTTATATGGTTTCTAAATTCAGGTGGGATATAGTCAAGGTCATATTTTGGCTCTTGTGGACTTATTTTAATTCTCTTTGGCTCCTGGCCAAAGGTCAGCTCCTGGCCTTGTCTTGGTTGAAGATACTGAGCTTCTCCATCATCTCTTTCCACAGATATAGTTGATCTGATTGCTGTGTATTCCATTTGGTGAGGTCCACAAGAATAGCCACCATTTATGTTGTTGAAAAGGGTATTTGCAACAAATAAGTTGTTTGTCTTACAAAACCGTATCAGGCCATCTCTGGCATCATTTCTGTCACCAAGGTCTTATTTTCCAACTACCAATAGTTCTTCTTTGTTTCCAACTTTCACATTCCAATCACCAGTAATAATCAACAAATATTGATTGCATGTCCATTTACTTAGATGACATTAAATATTAGTGACTACAGTTTCCTATTATTCTTTATGAATCCAGTTCTACTCTCTAAATAATTAAAACCATTAAATCAATAAGAAAAGCATAAATAATCCAATAAAAATGGGCAAAAGATGAAAACAGACAATTCTAAAAGGAAAATTATTGTGGCCAGTAAAGATTTGAATAGATGGTCAACCATATTAGTAATCAGAAAATTCAAAGTATTGCACTAGAAAATACCATTTTAAGTATCCTAATAGCAATACATAAAAAACAAGATATATATATATATATATATTTTTTTTTTTTTTTCAGTTTTTAAAGGGTATGTGGATGTTGGATCTCATATTCATTGTGAATGGAAATTTGTAAAACCACTATGGAAAGCAGTTTGGCATTCTCTCTTCATCTTGAACTCCCACTTACAATAAACACAGAAAAACCCTTTTGGGTTTATATATGCAAAAGAAACTCTTGCACATTTGCAGCAGGAAATTTGAGCCAGAATATTCTCAGGAGTACAATCTTAGAAAAAAGCAAAATGCCTTTTGCCAACAGAGCAGATGAATAAACTGATTCCTATGCAATGAGAATATCATATGGAAGTCGTAATGAATGATCTATAGCAATATGCTACAATAAGAATGAATCTTAATAACATAAAATTAAGTAGAAAACTATCACACATTTTATATATATATATATATATCAAGATGAGATAAAATTTTATTGAAAGAAAAATAAGGATTCAGAATGGTGATTATACTTTGGTGGGGAAGATAGGAAGATAAAATGGGGAGGACCTCAACAGAATAAAAATTGTCACAGTCCTAGTATTTGCACTGGTTGATGGTTTAACAGATGTTTATTATATGAAATAAATAAGTAGCTTGATGGATGAATGGATACAAAGGCTATGGATGGGCAAATAAGAAAAGTATGTTATGAGCTAAGGATTATTTGTCCAGAATCCAGTTCTGTGCACCTGAGGCTTATTAGGAAATAAATACATAAATAAGGCCTAGAAAATAAAGCAGCTATTTGCTGAATTACATACAAATATAAATTGATGTATATTTTCATCTAAAAGAAATCTAACAACGCAGTAAAGATATCTAAGTATCTACCAAGTTACTAATATCCTATATCTAGATTTTACAGTGCCTGTCCCAGGAAATACCAAATGTATTTTTGTACACCATTCCCTTTAAGAAAATGGAAATACATGCTAACAATACTGTATCTTTTTTTTGTTAAACCAAGAATGTAAGAAAATAAGTATGTGTTCTGGATTCTATCCCTTCTCGTCCTGTCAAAGACTTCTCTTTTTCAGTTATCCTTTCCTTCTACGCCACAATTAATTTATCTTCAACTAGTTTATGCCCATTAGCACACAATTGTGTACTGGTACTTTTAATCTGAAGGAAAAAGCAAACCTTCCCTCTTTTCTGGTCCCTATAAAAGAAATTCCGAGAAAGAAAAAAGAAAAAAAAAAAAAAACTATACATGGAGGAATCCAGTATTTTTCCTTTCTGTTCTCTCTAACAAGGAGCCCTGCTTAAGCACTTTGCTGCTAATTGAAAAGTTGGTGGCTCAAACTCATCCAACAGCTCTGTGGGAAACAGTCCTGGCTATCCTCCATAAAGATTATAGCCAATGAAACCTATGAGGAAGTTCTACTCTGTCACATGGGGTCAACCTAAAGGGACCCAATAACAATGTCCTCTATCATCCAGCATAATCTGGTTTTTGTACCCAGGACACACTGAATTCCTTTGGTCAACATTATCAGGTGTCTACTGTTTACAGCAATGTTCTCACCAGCTTCAAAACAATATACTTATTTCCCTCATTTTTAAAAAAAAAGCTCTTTTGATTCTACTTGTCCATACATCTACCACCCCATTTCTCTGTCCTCTTCAAAAATGCCAGAAAGACGCTCCTCCCATTCTCTCTTGAACGTAGCCCAATCAGGCTTTCACATTCACTGCTCTTGTCAAAAATTACCGAACATATTGTTGTTGTCGAGTGCTCTTGAGTTGGTTCAGACTCATAGCAACCCTAGGTACAACAGAACAAAACACTGCCTGGTCCTGCACCGTCCTCACAATCATCGCTATGTGTGAACCCATTGTTACTGCCAATATGTCAATCCATATCATTGAGGGTCATCTTCTATTTTGCTGCCCTTCTACTTTACCAAACATGATACTCTTCTCTAGAGACCGGTCCTTCCTGATAACATGTTCAAAACATGTGAGACCAAGTCTCATGATCCTCACTCCTAAAGAGCTATACTTCTTCCAACACATATATGTTCATTATTCTGGAAGTCCATGACATATTCAGTATTCTTTATCAATGCCCTAATTCAAAGGCATCAATTCTTCTTCAGTTTTATCTATTGTCCAGCTTTCACATGCATATGAGGTGAATGAAAACACCATGAATTGGGTCAGGCACACTTTAGTCCCCAACGTAACAATTTTGCTTTTTAACACTTTAAAGAGATCTTTTGCATCAGACTAAGACAGACAAGGAAGAAGGAACTAGCAATATACTTCTGAAAACACTGGCCCGTGAAAACCTCATGGATAGCAGCAGAACACTGTCTGATACAGTGCTGGAAGATGAGCCCCTCAGATTGGAAGACACTCAAAATATGACTGGGGGAGAGCTGCCTCCTCAAACTAAAGTAAACCTTCATGATGTAGTTGTAGTAAAGCTTTCAAGACCTTCATTTGCTGATGTGGCCAAACTCAAAATGAGAACAAACAGCTACAAACATCCATTAATAATCAGAACATGGCATTATGAAGTGTAAATCAAAGAACACTGCAAGTTGTCAAAAATGAAATGGAAAGCTTAAAGATCGATATTCCTAGTCATCAGTGAGCTGAAATGGACTGGTACTGGCCATGTTAATAGGATAATCATATGGTCTACTAAGCCAGGAGGGAACTTTGGTAGCATAGTGTGTATGGCACTTGACTGCTAACCAGAAGGCTGGTGGTTCAAATCTACCAGCCACTTCTCAGAAGGAAGGTTGGGCAATCTACTTCCGTAGTGATACCGCCTCGGAAACCCAAGGAGGAGCCGCTAACAACAACTATGCCAAGAATGACAAATTTAAGAGGAACAGCATTACCTTCATTGTCAAAAAGAACATTTCAAGATCTATCCTGAAACAATGCTGTCAGAGACAGGATTAATATCTATGTGCCTACAAGAAAGATCAGTTAATATGACTACTCATCAAATTTATATATTACACACTAATGCCAAATATGAATAAATTGCACAGTTACCAACTTTTGCAGTCTGAAATTGGTGAAACATGCAATCAAGATGCACTGCACTGACCATTACTGGTGATTAGAATGCAAAAGCTGGAAACAAAGAAGGACTGGGTGTTGAAAAACATGGCCTTGGTGATAGAAACAATGCCAGAGACTGCATGATAGAATTTTGCAAGACCACTGACTTATTCATTGCAAATATCTTTTTTCAACAACATAAACGGTGACTCTATACATAGACCTCACTGGATGGAATACACAGGAATCAAATCAACTACATCTGTGAAAATAAACCAAAGGGAAGCTCACTATCATCCGTCAGAACAAGACCAAGAGCCAACTGTGGAACTGACCATCAGTTGCTCATATGCAAGCTCAAATTGAAGCAGAAGAAAATTAAAACAAGCCCATGAGAGCCAAAATACGACCTTGAGTATATCCCACCTGAATTTAGAGAATTCTACCTTAAGAATAGATTTGACATGTTGAATATCAAAGACCAGGAAAGTTGCAGGATGACATCATACTGAAGACATAGACAACGCTAAATCTAATGATCAATTTTTAAATTTCTTATCTTACTTCATCTGTCAGTAGCATTTGAAATAATTAATCAATTCTTCCTCTTTTAAACACCATACAGTGTACGTTTAAAATGTGAGTTTAGTGGTATATACCTTCTTGGTTTTCCTACCTTTCAGGCTACTCCTTCCCAATCATCCTGGTACTTACAGTTCTCCTCTTCTCCCCCACCTCTTAAAATTGGAGACTTCAGAACTTGAAAGGTGTACCTCTTCTTTACCACTCTTAATCCTGTGGTGATCTCTTTAAATCTCATAGCATGAAATACAATGTATATGGACATACTTTTCATCTCTGAATTCTACACTCACCTCCAATTGATGTCAAACAGATAATTTCAAACATAACAGGCATGTATGCAAATTTTTCATCCATACTCCTAATCTGCTTCTGCCTCAGTTTTGTTCATTCCATTTTTTTAGATGTTCAAGTAAAAAAACTTCGGAGTCATCTTGGACAGCTCCCTGTCTCTTCCATCCCACATTCTAGCTGTCATCAGTCAATTCTAAATACAAAACATAGTCAGAAGCCAATCATTTTCTTACTGTTTTACTAATTTCTCTGTCAACAGCTTGATCAAAGTCCATTATCTCTGTCTGCTTTATTGCGAGCACCTCTTTAAATCTGCCCCTGTCCCTGACTGTGTGTTATCAACATAGCAGCCAGGATGATCTTTTTAAAATTAATCAATTAAAGTCTTGCCCTCCAATGAGTTCTGATCTCACTCAGAGTAGAAGCAAAGTCCTTACCAGAGTACAACACTCTACAAAACTCCTCCTTTTATCCCACTGACCCCTTCTTACTCCAGTGTACCATTAAATTTCACTGTAGCCACAATGACTAGCATCTAACCAGAAGACCCTACTCCAAATATGGCTTACTTTCTTACCTATTAGGGATCATTGCTTAAATATAACTTACTCAATTTAGTCTTCCCCAACTACCTTAGTTAAAACTGCAACCCCCCTATAGTTTATGTAATTCTATAGCAGTTAACATCTTACACATTCTGTATTTTACTTTATTATTTTCTGTTTTTTCCACTAGAACATAAGCTCCAAGTACAGAAATGTCTATCTTTATTGTTCACATTCCTAGTTGTTGTTGCTGTTGTTAGGTGCCATCAAGTTGGTTCCAACTCATACAGAATGAAACATTGCCCAGTCCTGTGCCATTCTCACCACTGCTGCATGTTTGAGCCCATCACTGCGGCCACTGTGTCACTCCATCTCATTAACGGTCTTCTCCTTTTTCACCGGCCCTCTACTTCACGAAGTACAGTATCTTTCACCAGGGACTGGTCTCTTCTGACAACATGATCAAAGTACTTGAGATGAAGTGTGGCCATTCTCACTTCTAAGTAACAGTCTGGCTGTACTTCCTCCAAGAGAGATTTGTTTGTTCCTCAAGCAGTCCATGGTATATTCAATATTTACCAACACTACAACCCTCAACCATCAGTTCTTCTGTGGTCTTCTTTATTCATCCCCAGTGCAACCCTAGAATATTGCCTGGCACATACTAAATTAATGAAAATTTGATGAAAAATAACTGAAATGAAATATATTTATGTAACCAGGCTTTACCTCAATATTTAAGAATCTTCCTTAGAACGATTCTGTTGCTATGTGAATTTGCAATATTCTTTTCATCAGTATATTTAAAATATATATTCTCTGCTAACATTCAATAAAATTAGCACATGACACACTAAATTTTAGATGGGGATATAGATAATCTGAAAACATTTCAAGTTTCTTTTATTTGGGAAGAAAATTCCAAGTATAACTAAATGCATAAATTTTTCCATGTGTGCTTTTTCATTTAAAAATGCTATTAGAAGTTTATAATAAAAATTCTAATTTCACCCTTTTATGAGAATTACAGTTTTGCTTATTTGAACAACCTAAGGTATATTCAGGAGAACTTGGCACTGATGATGTAAGAAAGCCTTAACTGTGGATTTAGCAATAGGCCAGTTGTCTCACAAAGGATTTGGAATGTGAGTCACAGCTTTTTCAATTATTAACTGTAAGGATCTTAGTCAATTCAGTGACTTTTTCTCAGCCTTTGTTCTAACAGGGGGATGATCTCTCTTTGTGTTGCTGTGATAAGCATATTAGGTACTGCATGTGAAATTGTTTTTAAAGTTATAGAAGATACCATTAATTTGCAAAGTTACTATGTTAGTGAGCAGCCTTGCAAAATGGAGTCTAATGGTTCTTTCCCATGTGGAAGATGATCCAAGGCAACCAATTAAATTAGAAATATTTATGATTTCAGGTCATGTGTGTCCTCAAAAGATCAGGTTGCACAAAAGACTGTGCATTTCTTCATTAAATGGAAAAGGGGTAAGGGCAAGCTTCCTCGACTATTCCTTGGTGGTTTATACCCTAGCTCTGCATTTTTAAGGGGATGATAACAGTGTGGAAAGCAAGTAAGAACATGGAGGAATGGTTTTCTAGCTCCTGTGTGGAAGCAGTCACTGCGTGCCACTTCAAAGCAGGTGCAAACTACTTCAGAATGATAGCAGCCTGATTTGTCAGGGGCTGAAAGAATTAAACTCCTTCAGGAATCCCAATGTAGCTTCTCTCGTCATGCCTCCCCATCTCACCTTTCCCTTTTCCTTCTCAATGGGAGGATGTAGGACACAAGGGAGAGGAGATCCTGGAGGGATGAAAAGAAGAGAGCCATTTTGGTTTCTTTTATTTCCCCTTTGCAAGCTGTGGTAAGGAGTTAAAAATATGTAATTTAGTTTCCAAATCTATTTCAGTCCCTACCTGCCCCACTGAGCAATCACAAACCATCCAATTTCAATTCAAATCTTTGCTTTTAGCTTTATTTTAAGTGGAATACAGCAACGTTATATAGACAGATACAAAGTAAATGCTCTATAAGGAACATAAGTAAGATTAAAGGAAGCAGGAAGTAAGTCTGTATTTATAGCATACTGGTCAAAATGTGAATTGTTTTCATTTTACTTTTCAAATGTCAAACTTTCCACAAAGCATAAAATATCAAAGAAGAGATTATACATGTGGCATCTAAGAGTCTGGGCTAACAATGAATTTTCTTATTACTTTCAGTAGTGCACATTTATAATGTCACATAAAGAGATTACACATTTTTTGCAGGTGAGAATTATGATTCTTCTGTCACATTTGGAATACTACATATTTATAGAGAATGGCCCATTTCTGGAAAATGAATCATATTTACCACAAATATTTATGAAAAAGTAAAAGAAAGGGAAAAAACAACCCAATATGCCATTATAGTTAAGTTTTTAATGACTAATCAACTGCTAACACTTGAACTAAGCTAAGGTGAATTCAGCTCTTTACCATAAAACTACAAAAGTATCTCCAGGAGGGTAATACAGATTGCTTATCAGTGACAAGACACCAAAATGACTGTCTATAAAATTTTTGTGCAGCGTTTCAGCAGAAATGTATTATTTTTCATAAAAGTATGCCAGTAGTTAAAACAACAAAAACCTTTTTTTCTGAAGCCCAGCTTACATGTATTAATATACCTTTAAGGCTAAAACTTAATGCTGATTTACTTTTTGAACTCTCTTTTGCTCTGGCCAGAGCTGTCATTATTACCCAATTACAGTCATGCTTCTAGTCCTGTGGTTTCCGCTATAGGCGCTACAAGCACACACGTGCTGTTGTTCTCTTTCCTGCAGCTATTTTTATAGTCACTGACTTTGTCAAATTTTCTGGTGTTTTAGCTACCATATCCTGGTAAGTAGTATTTGTGAACCTCTATCAATAACTTTCTTTGACAAGGAAGTAGTAATTAAAGGAAAAGGACACATATCCTTCAGATATTTACAGAGTTTGATTTCACTCATTTCAATGTCTGTAATGTGGTAGATGGTAAAAGGACTCATCCACAATGAATCCCACTTTCCTTTTTTAAATGACTGGGAAGATATCATTTTCAATAGTTAACAATAAAATTATACCATTTCAGTTATAACTTTTCACCTTCATTTATTTTCAGATGTATCAACTCTCTAACGTGCATATATCAACTATGTATGATTTGTTACTTCTGTTATTTTTTGTTCTTTACTCGAAATGTCAAGTTTAAGATCTTTATGGGCAGATAAATCCTCTTCCTGATTTAAGACAGTCTTACAAGGAATCACATCATCTGAAATAGTCTCCATAAAACTATTTTTGATCTAAAATGATAATTTTCCAGTCATTTATGAAAGATCATGCATTGACAAATGATTCACTTTTCTAATGAGGTCTCTTTTCAGGTTGGCATGAAAGCAAAGGCAGTGCAGAGCAACCTACCCTGCAGAGGCAACAGGAAAAGAATTAGAATCGTTCTTCCTTTTCATCTACTGTCAACACATAAACCTAAACTAATAAACTCAGTGGCTCCCCATGACCTTCTGAATAAAAGCCAGAAAACAGTGGTGGAGCATGCAGAAGACCCGATCCCAGCCTATCGCTAGTTTGCTATATGTCCCTGTACAGGTCACTTTCCCTTTCCAGTCATCAGTGTCCTTATCCGTTAAAGGAGAAGGAGACTAGATGATCTCCAACGAATAATCCAGCTTTATGCTGTCCCATTCCACATCATCTCCAAGGATGCTTTCTAACCTGAGACCTCACTACTCTAACAGGGGCAACTCCCTTTAGCCTATAGGGCCAGGCTCCTTCTATATCCTATCTAATAGTGTCCCCTTTTAC
>NW_006921833.1:2099057-2099914 GCF_000298275.1 Orycteropus afer afer
AAGTATATTAACCACATATTATTCTATGAGTAAAATTGGTAATAAGCATTACTAAGTACTCTGGTCTGGTATGTTTGGTTACCATGGGAGGGGGTAACACTGTAAGTTACCTCAGTGGGTGACACCAACCCTAGTGACGCCACTGGCCACCAGGGCTCATTTCCTGAGGGGTAGCTAGCTGGGTCTAGTGGAAAGAAGAGGGAGGTAGCAAGTAGTAAGAAGACCTAGGAGACCTTCTGGGTGTGACCCTGGCAAATACTTGTCCTCTCTGGACTGAGAGGGTATTTGAGGTCAAGAATTGTATCTTAAGACTTCCATCAACCTAGTGCTCTAGCCCTATGCTCATCTTCTCATTACATAAGGAAAAGAAATTATGAGTATGAAAAAGAGGAACAGGAATGTTAATAGAATGCCTCTATTAGGCTCCCTAAAAATATTTGTTGAAAGAGAAATCAATCTTAAATAGCTCTGACTCCAAAGTCTTAGGAGGGAAGCAAATGCCACCTCGCCAAAGAAAGTAACAATTCATCCCGCTGTAGAAGAGCGCAGAAAGGCACGGAGTTCTCTCTAGCAGAGTAGATAGCTTCGTGCCCCAGATTCCTGTCCTAGGTAGAACACTAGTCGAGGTTTTGGCTGAGGAACAGACATATGGTAGGGTAGGGGACTTCAGATCAGCTGTCTCAATTGCAACCTGCTCTTTGCGAAGTAGCCATGGTTAGGGAAACTTGGCTCTCAACACGCAACGCAGCCAGGCAGCTGTGTGCCCCGAGTACCTATTTTTGACTCTTCCCCTCCAACCTCCCCCACCCAGCAGTCAGGTCCCAGGAGGTAATTAGTGTGGAGGAGAGGCAAAGCCT
>NW_006921833.1:2105126-2106240 GCF_000298275.1 Orycteropus afer afer
GGCATTAGAGCTGAAATGGACTGGTATTGGCTATTTTAAATAAGACAATCATATGATGTCCTATGCCTGGAATGATAAATTGAAGAGGGATGGCACTGTATTTATAAAAAAGAACATTTCAAGATCTATCCTGAAATAAAATGTTGTCAATGATAGTATAATATCCAAACACCTACAAGGAAGACCAGTTAGCACTGTTGTAGTTAGGTGCTGTTGAGTCAGCTCTGACCCATAGCGACCCTGTGTACAACAGAATGAAACCCTGCCCAGTCCTGCGCCAGCCTCACCATCCTTGCTATACTTGAGCCCATTGTTGCAGCCTCTGTGTCAATCCATCTTGTTGAGGGTCTTCTTGTTTTCCGCTGACCCTCTACTTTACCAAGCATGATATCATTCAGGGAATGGTCCCTTCTGACAACATGACCAAAGTAGGTGAAGTGAAGTCTGTCCATTCTAGCTTCCCAGGAACACTCTTGTAGCACTTCAGCCAGGACAGATTGGTTAGTTCTTCTGGCAGTCTATGGTACTTTCAATATTCTTCACCAATGCCACAACTCAGAAGCATCAACTTTTCTTTGGCCTTCCTTATTCACTGTCCAGATTTCACTTGCATATGAGGTGATTGAATGCCATAGCTTGGGTTAGACACTTCTTAGTCTTCAAAGAGACATCTTTGCTGTTCAGCACTTTAAAGAGATCTTTCGTAGCAGATTTACTCAATGCAATGTCGTCTGATTTCTTGACTGCTGCTTCCATTGGTCCTGATTATAGAACCAAACAATATAAAGTCTTTGACAACCTCAGTCTTTTCTCCATTTATCAGGATGCTGTTTATTGTCCCACACGTGAGATTTTTGCTTTCTTTATGTTGAGACGTAATCCATACTGCAGACTGTAGTCTTTAATGTTCATCAGTAAGAGCTTCCAGTCATTTTCACTTTCAGCAAGCAAGGCTGTGTCATCTGCATTTGCAAGTTGTTAGTGACCCTTCCTCCAATCCTAATGCTGCATTTGCCTTCATATAGTCCAGCTTCTCTGATTATTTACTCAGCATACAGATTGAACTAGTGTGGTGAAAGGACACAACCCTAACACACTCCCTTCCTGATTTTAA
>NW_006921833.1:2106965-2108604 GCF_000298275.1 Orycteropus afer afer
CTTAAGGCTTGAATTTTTTCTTCAGTTCTTTCAGCTTGAGAAATGCTGAGAATGTTCTTCCTTTTTGGCTTTCTAACTCCAGATCTTTGCACATTTAATTATAATAATTGACTTTGTATTCTCAAGCTGCTCTTTGAAATCTTCTGTTCTTTGGTCTTGCAAAATTTTATCATGTGATCTCCAGTGTCATTTCTATCACCATCATATCATTCAACTACCAATGCTTCTTCTTTGTTTCCAACTTTTACATTCCAATCACCAGTAATAATCAATGTGTTGAAGGACCAGAGAAGCCTTTGCTGAGAAATTGCACAGGTATAACAAACTAATAACCATGATTAAAGCAGATGCTCATCACAAAGATTAATTTTCTATTTTTTCTTTCCCATCTCCTTTCCTCTGTGTAAATAGAATAGCTGACCCTCTCATGGACAATAATTCCTTTAGGATTGTTTTTCTGTTAACATATTCCTTTGAGCATATGACTTACCACACAGCCTATTTCAGCTGATCACTGCAGTTTATGGGACAAGACAACCCTGAGAATCGAGACAATGAGTTTGGAGCAACCAAGATAAAGAGGAAACAGAGACATTCTTGGTGGCCTGAGAGGCCTGAGTGTGCCCACTCCTACATTCTCCCCTCCTTGTGGAGTTAACCTTTCTGAGCAGGAGTGAGAAGCTTGCAGAAAATCTTCTCCTGACCAAGGGTGGTTTCATATCACTAACCAAAACAGTAACAGACGAGACACAAGGCAAAGAAGACCAATGACTTATTCATTGCTAATGCCTTTATTTAACAATGTAAACAGTGCCTATGTGCATGGACCTTGCCAAATGGAATACACAGGAATTACTTCTGTGGAAAGAGGCAACAGAGAAGTTCAATATCTTCAGTCAAAACAAGGCCAAGAGTGGACTGTGGAACAGACAATCAATTGCTCCTATGCAAGTTCAAGTTGAAGCTGAAGACGATTAAAACAAGTCCACAAGAGCCAAAACATGACTTTGATTATATCTCACCTGAATTTATAGAAAATCTAAAGAATTGGCGCATTGAACACCAATAACGGAAGAACAGATGAGTTGTGGAGTGACATCAAGAACATCATACATGAAGAAAGCAAAAGATCATTAAAAAGACAGTAAAGGAAGAAAATACTAAAATGAATGTCAGAAGAGACTCTGAAACTTGCTTTTGAACTGAGAGTAGCTTAGGCAAATGGAGGAAATGATGAACTAAAAGAGCTGAACAGAAGATTCCTAGCGGCAGCTCTAGAAGACAAAGTAAAGTTATTACAATGAAATGTGCAAGTACCTGGAATTAGAAAACTGAAAGGGAAAAATATGATTGGCCTTTCTCAAGCCGAAAGAACTGAAGAAAAAATTGAAGCCTCAAGGTGCAATATTGAAGGATTATATACAAGAAATCTTGAATAACATAGGAATCATCAAAAGAAGATGGAAGGAATACAGAGAATCACTGTACCAAAAAGAATTGGTCAATGTTCAACTATTTCAGGAGGTAGCATATGATGAAGAATCAACAATACTGGAAGAAAAAGTCCAAGTTGCACTGAAGGAATTGGCAAAAAAAAAAAAAAAAAGGCACCAGGAATTTATGGAATACCCACTGAGAT
>NW_006921833.1:2108950-2123117 GCF_000298275.1 Orycteropus afer afer
GCACAGGCATTTGACTGTGCGTATCATAACAAATTATGAATAACCTTGCAAAGAATAAGAATTCCAGAACACATAATTATGCTCATGAGGAACCTTTTACATAGACCAAAAGCTGTTCGATTAGAGAAAGGGTATACTACATAGTTTAAAATCAGGAAAGGTGTGTATCAGCATTGTATCGTTTCACCATACTTACTCAATCTGTATGCTGAGCAAATAATCCAAAAAGCTGGACTGTATGAAGAAGAACATGACATCACTAATAGCCTGCAATATGCAAATGACACAACCTTGCTTGCTGAAAGTGAAGATGACTCAAAGTAATTACTGATGAAGATCAAAGAATACAGTCTACAGTATGGATTATATCTCAACATAAAGAAAACAAAAATCCTCACAACTGAGCCAATAAACAACATCACAATAAATGGAGAAAAGACTGAGGTTGTCAGGAATTTCATTTTACTTGGATCCATAATCAACACCCATGCAAGCACCAGTCAAGAAATCAGGCATTGTATGGCACTGGGCAAATGTGCTGCAAAAGACCTCTTTAAAGTGCTGAAGAGCAAAGATGCCTCTTTGAAGACTAAAGTGCAACTAACTGAAGCTGTATCTTCAATAGCATCATATGCTGGACAATGAACAAGGGAGACCAAAGAATAGTTGATGCTTTTGAGTTGTGGTGCTAAAGAATACTGAAAGTAGCATGGACTGCCAGAAGAGCTAACAAATCCGTCCTAGATTAAGTGCAGTCAGAATGCTCTTTAGAAGCTAGAATGGCCAGACTTCGTCTCATCTACTTTGGTCACATTGTAAGTCATGCTTGGTAAAGTGGAGGGTCAGTGAAAAAGGGCAAGGCCCTCAAGAAGATGAATTGACACAGTGGCTGCAAGGATGGGCTCAGGTATAGCAAGGATTGCCAGGACCAGACAGTGTTTTGTTCTGTTGTACATTGGGTCACTATGAATCAGAGCCAATTCAACAGCACCTAACAACAACAACAACATATTAATTCTTTAATTTTAATGCTTCCCTGTGATTTCAAAAACTTAAATTAGTTTTCTCCATACAATTTTTCTTTTCAATTTCCATGTAATTGAAATACATACTGAAAAATAATTAATCAAAACAATGGCTTGGAAAAAGAAGTTTCAGTTATAAACTTAATCTTACAATTTTATCTTAAATCTTTAAAATTCCTGTTTTAAATATGTGAAACTAATTTCTTCAAAGTGATGAAAACATTGCTCCCTTCAATTTAGCTACTTCCAGTCACTTTTGCTGTAGTGGTGTACTGCCTAAGGCGTTTGACTTCTAAGCAGAAGGCTGGCTGTTCAAACCCATCAGCCACTCCTTGGAAGGAAGGTTGGGCAATCTACTTCCGTAGTAATACTGCCTTGGAAACCCAAGGAAGGGTCACTATGAGTCAGATCTGACTTGACCTGATTTGAGGGCAGTGAGTTTGAGTTTGGTTTAGTCACTTTCTCTAACTGGTATTTAAAGTCAGCTAGAGACAACTGTCTCGGAACCGACTCGACGGCAAATAACAACAACAACAACAACAAAGACAACTGTAGGAGTACTGGTGGCACAGTGCATAAGCATTAGGCTGCTAACCAAAAGGACAGCAGTTTGAACTCACCAGCCACTCCACAGGAGAAAGATGTGGCAGTTTGCTTCCTTAAAGATTATAGCCTTAGAAACCTTTGGGGGCAGTTATATTTTGTCTTATAGGGTCAGTATGGGCCACAATTGATGACAGCAATGGGTTTAATTTTAAGTTTGGAAGACAATAGTAAAGACAACTATGTTTCATAGCCTTTCGTTCATGCTACACTTTGTATCATATGGGAGCTCTGGTGGCGTAGTAGCTAAGGCATTTGAACCAACCAGCCACTCTGTGGGAGAAAGATGAGGCAGTCTGCTTCTGTAAAGATTTACAGCCTTGGAAACCCTATGAGGCAGTTCTCCTCTGTCCTATAGGGCCACTGTAAGTAAGAATCAACTTGATGGCAGTGGGTTTGTATTCTGTAAATAAATTATATGATGCTTTACTGGGTCAATAAGCAAATTTTAAGACAATGTTTTTCTTATCAATATGAGCTTGAAAACAAATCCAACACTCCAAGGAATTACAATTATCTTATTTACAAATACCATTAAATATGCAATTATTTTCTATCATAAGTTTAAAATATCATTAAATAGGTTAATATTTTCTATGTAAGTTCCTCTCTAGGTTTTATTGTCAGTAGATTCTTCTGATTGCCAGTGTAACCATGTACAAACAAAGGTGTTAAAAGGAGCTCTGGTAGCATAGTGCCTAAGGCACTTGACTGCTAACCAGAAGGCTGGCTGTTCAAACCCACCAGCCATTCCTTGGAAGGAAGATGAGGCAATCTACTTCCATAGTGATACTGCCTCGGAAACCCAAGGAGGGGTCACTATGAGTTGGGTCCGACTCGACAGCACATAACAACAACAACAACATAAATTATTCAAAGTTAACATAAATTTTTATTATGTTTAACAAAGTTTGAATTGGGTCCAAGTTCATGGTTCCCAGACATTATGTTACCCAAATATATATTGTAAATTTAGCATATTGGTTTATATCTGATATGGCTAGCAGTGAATAAACAGATTGTCCTAAAGCTGAAATCTCAGGATGGGCATTGTAGATGCAAGAAATGCCCTGAAAATTGATGCAAAATCTTGTGTTCATGTAAGTAAGTGCATTTTTTGTGGGACTGTTCATATCTTTCATCAGATTGTCAAAGGCTATGAACCATTATATCAATGATTAATGTTTAAATGTGAAAGATGATACATATAATAGAACCCTCATAAAAACGGAAGAGCAAATATTTGCAATTGAAATGTCATATCTCTCTCCCATTTTATAAGCTTATCCATTGCCAGTTTTTATAGACTATTATGTAGATCAGGATGGGGCAGTGTTTTGTTCTGTTGTACATAGGGTCACTGTGAGTCAGAGCCAACTCGACAGAACCTAACAACAACAACAATGTAGATCTTATAGACTCGTGTGAGGATGTTTAGCCTCATTTATTGTCAATTTATCAAATGTCCAACTAGGTTGGTAAGCAAAACTTTTGAGTGACAAGGAAGCAAATAATTTGAAAGAGCCCAAACCACTCATATCTTTCCATTGGTTCTTTCTAGTAATAGTAAATTAATTCTAACCATTTGTGGAAGACAATGATATGAATCAATTCCTTAAATTCTGAAGGCTGGTGGATGCTCACCTAGTGCAAAACATTTTTGCTCCAAGAATATAAAAGTATTTGACTATTTTGATATTAATATATTTCTCTGTTCCATATATTTAAGGACAAGTGAGAAGAATTCATTTTGTATACTTCGGTCTTTTCATTATTTGTATTAAAATAATGCCTGCACTGAACTGTTACCTATATGCTGGGTTGGCCTGTTGTTACAGATATTTGTCCCATTCTTAAGATATGATTGCTACATTACAAATAACATAACCTGAGCAATTTTTGCACATTTTATTTGAATGAACATTTCATAATATTAGCTGTTACTGCTCACAAATTGAGTATTTTTTTGCTAGTTAATGCAAACTTGGTTGTTTTAATGATTTGTTTAAAAGAAGAGTATAATTTGGGTAATATCTTTATCTCAATAATTTCTATAACATAACAATGAAATTTTGATAGTTGACTATTGTAATTGTTGTTGTTGTTAGTTGCCATCAAGTTGATTCCAACTCATGGCAACCCCAGGTGTGCAGAGTAGAACTTCCCTGTAGGGTTTCCATGGCTGGGACTTTTCTGCAGCAGATTACCAGAACTGCCTCCTAATGTGCCACTGATTGGTTTCAACTAATAGTCAAGTGCTTAACCATTTGTGCCACCTACAAACCAAAATACTGTCTTCAAGACAGTTAGACTCATAGTGACCCCTCCTTGGGTTTCCAAAGTGGTATCTCTATGGAAGTAGATTGTCCAATCTTGTGCCACCTATGGACTCCTGATTATTATAGCAGGTTTCTTAGGCCAGGTTCTCCAGAGAAACAAAACCAGTGAAATATATGTGTGTAACATATATAACCGCATATGTGCAGAGTTAGTCAATACACACACACACACACATACACACATACATATATGTAATATATATACATATATAGTATATATATATAAATATATTATATATATATATATATATATACACACACACACTATATATATAGTATATTTACAGGAGCTCTGGTGGCATGGCGCTTATATATATGGAGAGAGAGAAAGAGGAATTTGTCTCAAGGAAATGGCTCACGTAGTAGTAGAGGCTGGCAAGTCATAAATCCATGGGTCAGACATCAAGCTGGAGGCTTCTCTTGACTCACATAGCTGCAGGGGTTGATGATTGGCTGACAATACAGCAGGCTGCTTCAGAGGCTGACAAATCCAAGATCAGCAGGCAAGACGGCAGGCTGTTGGCTCACAAAGTGCAAAGGCAGCAATCCCAAGATCAGCAGACAATGTGGCAGGCCACTGGTTCAAGCCCAAGAACTGGAGATGATGACAAGGCAGGTGCAGGGTCAAGATTGAGCAAAAAGCCAGAGAGCTTTGCCAGAGATTTTCCATGTATATTGGAAACAGGCCACACCCTGAGGGAAACTCCCTTTCAGCTGATTGGCTGCTCATAGCACATCTAATCATGGAGGTGATTACATTATATCACATCTCATCATGGAAGATTACTACATCCTGACTGCTAAATATTTAGAATTGTGGTCAAGCCAAGTTGACACACAACTTTAGCTATCACAGTAGGTGTTTTGAAATTATTAGTTAAATGTTTTCTATAATTGTCCATGATCCAGTTGGAAATTGATGAATATACATGTGTATTTAACAGTTTCTGAAATACTACATTAATATAAATTTCAGTAGGAAATATCAACTCTCCAATACCAATTTTTATTTCACTTGAAAGTCCAATGTATTATAAAATGCAG
Source organism: Orycteropus afer afer (assembly GCF_000298275.1). Taxonomy (NCBI): domain Eukaryota; kingdom Metazoa; phylum Chordata; class Mammalia; order Tubulidentata; family Orycteropodidae; genus Orycteropus; species Orycteropus afer. The sequence continues at coordinate 2,113,962 of NW_006921833.1, forward strand.
AAAGAATACATCTTAAGTTCCTGCAGTCCAAATATTGAATTTAATAAATACTTTGTAGGCTCATTTGCAAAGAGCTAATAATGCATGAAGCATTGTTTTATTTGTTAGACCTTGAATTCTGGAATGAGTTCTCGGAGTAAATTTAGAAGTACTTCTTTATAGCGTACTCCAAAGAGCCATAATTGCTTTTTTGGCTTTCTTTCTTTCTTTGTTTTTTTTTTCTAGTGAATGTTCTATAATCTTTATAAAGGAGTACTAATTATTAGAAGGCACTTTCCTTTTATGATGTGAGTGTATAGTATGGTATGCGTATATTTTTAAATTTCTGAAAACAAATGCTATTTTCAAGTGATAGCTGTTTGGTTGGTTGTTTTTTCCTGGGATCTAACACTATTAGGTTTTGTTTCCCCCCCTCCCCTCAATACCTAATAGAATTGTTAACAAGGCAATTTATGCATTACAAATAGTGCCCCAAATTAAACATATTGTTAAAATTTGCTGCCAAGTGCCTGTTTTATGGCAAATAGAATGCCATATATTGTTTCAAGCATAATACAGAACTAATAGAACTAATTTGGAGAGCAGTTTAGCAGTATATTGAAGTTGAACATGTTCATAAGCTATGATCAAGGAATTCCATGCCTGGTTTATATCCCACAAAAAGTCTCGGAGATGTTCTTAAGGAACCACCTAAAATTGTGGTATATGGTTTGTGGTAGTTTGAAACAGATAAAAAGCCCATTAACAGGGAAATGGATATGTAATATTGCAGTATAGACTTTGCTGTTGTTGTTTGTAATTGTTATCGAGTCAACTTTGACTCATGGTGACCCCATGTCTGCAGAGTAGAACTGCTCCATAGGGTTTTCAAGGCTGTGAACTTTCAGAAGTGGATCATCAGGCTTATCTTTCAAAGCATCTCCAGGATGGATTTGAATGGCCAACCTTTTGGTTAGTGGTGCTTTACTGTTTGTTCCATCCAGGGGCAACATAAATGTAGTTAAGTGTTCTGCTGCTAACCAAAAGACTGACAGTTCAAATTCTTCCAGTGGTTCTGCAGAGAAAGACCTGGCAATGTGCTCCCATAAAGAACACAGTTTAGGAAACTCTATGGGGGCAGTTCTACTTGGTCAAATGAATCAAAATTGGTTCAAGAGCACACAGCAGCAGCAACACACAGCAATTAAAGTTAAGGGGAAAAAGTGTTATGAATTGAAGTGTGTTCCCCTAAAGACAGGTGCAAGTCCTAACACAAGTACTGCTGAATGTGACCTTGTTTGGAGACAGGATCTTTAAGATGTTACTGCTTTTGTTGGTGCTGTTAGTTGCCATCACGTTGACTCCAGCACATGGTGACCTTGTGTGTAACCGAATGAAAAGTTGGCAGGTCCTGCACCATCTTCATGATCATTGGTATGATTTGTTCCATTGCTGTGGCTGTTGTGTTAGTCAATCTCATTGAGGGTTTCCCTCATTTTCACTGATCCTCTATTTTACTAAATATGATATTATTTTCAGCAATTGGTCTTTCTTAATGATGAGTCCAGAGGAAATGAGTTGAAGTCTCTCCATCCTTGCTTCTTAAGAAGCATTCTCCTTGTATTTCTTCTACGATCATGGGGCAAATTTGTTGCAAAAGACCTCCTACAAGTTTTAAAAAGCAAAGGTGTCACTTTGATGACTAAGGTGTGCCAAGCCATGGTCTTTTCAATCACCTCATATGCATTGAAAAAGGAAGAGAGAAGAAGAATTGATGTGATCAAATTGTAGTGTTAGCAAAATGTTATTACCAAACCAAACAAATCCAAATAAAAAAATTCCAATTCAGAGTGACCCGATAGGACGTGGTGGTTTCCAAGACTGTAATCTTTTATGGAAGCAGACTGCCACATCTTTTTCCTGCAAAGCGCCTGGTGGGTTTGAAAGATGAACAATTCAATTAGCAGGCAAGTGCTTAACCAATGCATCAGCAAGGTTCCTTGAGTTAAAAGTAAAATACATTCTGGTGGTATAATGCCTAAGGCATTTGACTGCTAACGAGAAGGCTGGTGGTTCAAACCCACTGGCTACTCCTCGGAAGGAAGACTGGGCAAACTACTTCCATAGAAATACCTCCTTGGAAACCCAAGGAGGAGTCGCTATGAGTTGGATCTGACTGGACAACAGTGAGGTTTTTAGAGAGTAGGATAGGGTCTAATCGCATCTTTGTCATATCTTATATAAAAGGAGAGATACAGAGACACACAGGGAGAAAATGCCATGTGAAGATGCATTTGCAAGTAAAGGAACACTAAGGATTGCTGGCAACCACCATAGTGTAGGAGAGAGTTACGGAATAGTTCCTCTTTCAGAACCCTAAGAAGGATTCAATGTAGCCAATAATCTGATTTGAACTTCTAGCCTCCAAAATGGTGCAACAATAAATTTTTTCTCTCATAAGTCACTTTGTAATATTTTGTTACAGCAGCCCTAGTAAACTAAAACATAAATATATTTATCAACATGGGTAAATGCCAAGTACATAAGGTAAACAAATTAAGCAAGTGGAAGAATATTACCATCAGTAAAATATAATTCATGTACAATTTAAACCTGAAATGTAATGGTATATATTTTTTTATGGAGATACCTAGTAATATATCTTAAAAAATAAATCATACAAACAAACGAAAAAACCTGCAAGGAAAAATAACACCAAATTCAAGACTGTGAGGGTCTGTATGGGGAAAGAGAAATGAATGGAATAAGACAGAGGAAGATTGCTGCCTCAGCAACTCATGTAATGCTTTATTTCATTCAGGAACTCTGGTGGCACTGTGATTAAAGCAAAGGTTGGCAGTCTGAACCCAGAACCCACTCCACAGGAGAAAGATGAGGCAGTTTGCTCCCATAAAGATTTACAGCCTTGGAAACCCTATTGGGCAGTCCTACTTTGTCGTATCAGGTTGCTATGAGTCAGAATCAACTCAGTGGCAGTGGGTTTAGGTTTTTGTTTTTTGCTTTATTTCATTTACAAAACAAACAAACAAAAACACTAAGGTAAATAAGGCAAAATGTTGTTGTTAGGTGCCATGGAGTTGGTGACCCTAAGTACAATAGAATGAAACAGCGCCTGGTCCTGCACTATCCTCACCATCCTTGCTAGGCTTGAGCCCATGGTTGTAGCCAGTGTGTCAATCCATCTCATTAAGGGTCTTCCCTTTTTTCACTGTCTATTTTACCAAGCATGATATTCTTTTCCAGGAAATGGTCCCTTCTGACATGACCAAAGTAGGTGACACAAAGTCTGTCCAATTTTGCTTCTAAGGAGCATTCATGCTGCACTTGCAGGAAAGATTAGTTCATTCTTCTGGTAGTCCATGATATTTTTAGTGTTCTTTGACAATGCCGCAATTCAAAAGTATCAACTCTTCTTTGGTCTTCCTTATTGGTTGTCTAGCTTTCACATACCTATAAGGCAATTTAAAATGCCATGGCTTGGGTTATGTGAACCTTAGTCTTCAAAGTGATATCTTTGCTTTTTAACACATTGAAGAGGTCTTTTGCAACAGATTTTCCCAGTGCAATGTGACATCTGATTTCTTGACTGCTGCTTCTAGGGGTGTTGATTGTGGATCCAAGTAAAATGAAATCCCTGACAACTTCTGTCTTTTCTCCATTTCTCATGATGATGCTCATTGGTCAAGTTGTGAGGATTTTTTTTTTTTTTAATGTTGATGTGTAATCCATACTGAAGAATGTAGTGTTTGATTTTCTTTATGTTTCAAATCATCTTCACTTTCAGCAAGCAAGGTTGTGCCATCTGTGTATCACAGGTTATTAATGATTCTTTCTCCAATCCTGATACCACATTTCTCTTCATATTTTCCAACTTCTCAGATTATTTGCTCAATATACAGATTGAATAAGTATGGTGAAAGGATTGTTGTTATGTTGTTAAGTGCTGTCGAGTCGTTTCCGACTCATAGTGACCCCATGCACAGCAGAACGAAACACTGCCCGATCCCGCACCAGCCCCTATACTCGAGCCCATCATCGCAGCCACTGTATCAATCCATCTTGTTGAAGGCCTCCCCCTCTTTCGTCGACCCTCCACCCTACCAAGCATGACATCCTTCTCCAGGGAATGGTCCCTTCTTACAAATGACCAAAATAGGTGAGACGAAGTCTGGCCATTCTTGCTTCCAAGGAGCATTCTGGCTGCACTTCCTCCAGGACAGATCTGTTAGTTCTTTTAGCAGTCCATGGATACATGTGAAAGGATACAACTCCTAATTTTAAACCACGTTCTCTTTGAACGAGAGCCTTCTGATCTATGTACAGGTTCCTTATGAGCAGAATTAATTGTTCTGGAATTCTCCTTCTTTGCAATGTTATCCATAATTTGTTATGATCCGCACAGTCAAATGGCATTGCATTGTCAGTAAAACATAGATAAACATCTTTCTGATATTCTTTGCTTTCAGCCAAGATCCATCTGACATCAGCACTAATATCCCTCATTCCACACCCTGTTATGAATCCAGCTTGAACTTCTGGAAGTTCCCTGTCAATTTATTGCTGCAACCAATTTTGAATTATCTTTAGCAGAATTTTACTTGCATGTGATATTAATGATACTGATTGATAATTCCCACAGTCTATTGGATCACCTTTCTTTGTAAAGGGAACAGATATCAGTGTCTTCCAGTTAGTTAGCTATGTAGCTGTCTTCCAAACTTCTTGGCATAAATGTGTAAGCACCTCCATCATTGCATCTGTTTGTTGAAACATCTCAATGGTTATTCCATCAATTTTTGGAGCCTGGTTTTTCACCAATTCCTTCAGTGCATGCAGCCTTGGACTTCTTCCTTCGGTACCATTGGCTCTTGATTATATGCCACCTCTTGAAATACATGAACATCAACCAGTTCTTTTTTTGTACAGTGATTCTGTGTGTTCCTTGCATCTTCTTTTGATCCTTCCTGCATCATTCAATATTTTACCCACAGAATCCTTCAATATGGCAATGAAACGCTTGAATTTTTTCTTCAATTCTTTCAGCTTGAGAAATGCCAAGCATGTTCTTCTCTTTTGTTTTCTAACTCCAAGTCTTTGAACATATCATAATAATAATTAACTTTGTCTTCTTGAGCTGCTCTTTGAGATTGTCTGTTCAGGTCTTTTATCTTGTCATTTCTTCCATTTGCTTTAGCTTCTCTCCATTCAAGAGCAAGTTTCAGAGTCTCTCTTGACATCCATTTTGGTCTTTTCATCCTTTCCTGTCTTTTTAATGACCTTTTGCTTTCTTTATGTGTGATTGTTGATGTCACCCCACAACTCGTCTGGTCTTCTGTCATACGTGCTCAATGGATAAAATCTATTCTTCTAATATTCTCTAAACTCAGGGGGTATAGAATCAAGGTCATATTTTGGCTCTTGTGCACTTGTTTTAATTATCTTCAGCTTCAACTTAAACTTGAATATGAGCAATTGATGGTCTGTTCCCCAGTCAGCTCCTGGCCTCTTTTGACTAGAGATATTGAGCTTCTCCATCACTTCTCTCCATAGATGTAATTGATCTGATTCCTGTGTATTCCATCTGGTGAGGTCCATGTGTATAGCTGCCGTTTATGTTGTTGAAAAGATGTATTTTCAATGAATAGTAGTTGGTCTTGCAAAATTCTATTATACAATCTCTGGAATCATTGCTATCATCAAGGCCATGTTTCCAATGACTGATGCTTTTTCTTTGTTTCCAAGTATCCCATTCCAATCACCAATAATAATCAATACATCCTGATTGCATGTTTGCTCAATCTTAGCCTGTAGAAGTTGGTAAAAACCTCCAGTTTCTTCATTTTTGGCTTTAGTGCTTGGTAGATAGATTTGAATAATAGTAGTATTAACTGAAAAAAACAAAAATAAACAAACTCATTGCCGTCAAGTCAATTTGACTCACAGCAACCACTCCATGGGTTTCTGAGGCTGTATCTCTATGGAAGTAGATTGCCCAATCTTCCTTCCAAGGGCATTTAACTTCAGGATAGATATTGAAATATTCTTTTTATTGTTAATGTGATGCCATTCTTCTTCAGTTCATAATTGTCAGCACAGTAAACCATATGATTGTCTGATATAAAATGACCAATATCAGTCCATTTCACCTCACTAATGCCTAGGATATCAATCTTTATGGGTTCTATTTCACTTTTGACAACTCCCAATTTTCCAAGATTCCTACTTCATATATCTCACACCCCAATTATTAATGGATGTTTGCACCTATTTCTTCCTATTTAGAGTCATGCTTTATCAGCAAATGGAGGTCCTGAAAGCTTTACTGCATCCCTGTCATTAAGGTCGACTGCAGAGGAAGTAGCTCTTCCCCAGTCATATTTTGAGTGCTTTACAACCTGAGGGGCTTACCTTCAGGCAGCATATCAGATAATGTTTCATGGTAATTCATAAAGTTTGCCAGCCACATGTGAGACAGTGTTTTACTGTTATTCATAAGGTTTTCAGTGGTCGTTTTTTTCCCAAGTGGATGGCCCTTTCTTCTTCCCAGTCAATTTTAGTCTGGAAGCTCTGCTGAAAACTGCCCACCATGGGTGATCCTGCTGGTATTTGAAATACTGGTGGTGTAGCCTCCAGTCTGAAAGCTGGTGACAGAAGTCACCACAATACGACAAACTGACAGACTAGGGGTGGATGCTTTACATTAGCAAACAACACTATATCCTTCTCCAGAGACTGCTCCCTTCTGATAACATGTCCATAGTATGTGAGACAAAAAAATATGCTTCTAAGGGGCATTCTGGCTATAGTTCTTCCAAGAAAGGATTATTCATTTTTCTGGCAGTCCATGCCAGAAATATAATGGCAACTATATAATGCAATGACACTACACATAAAATGACATCAATTCTTCGTCAATCTTCTTTATTCATTGTCTAGCTTTCACATGCATATTCCAAACCAAACTCAAAGCCATTGAGTAATTTCTGACTCATAGCAATCCCCTTTTGGGTTTTGGAGGCTGTCAATCTTTATGGAAGTAGATTGCCTAATCTTTCTTCTGTGGAGTGGCTGGTGGGTTTGAACCACTGACCTTCCAGTTAGCAGTCAAGTGCCTTATCGTATGCCACCAGAGCTCCTTCACATGCATATTAAGTGATTTTAAAGTGCCATGGCTTGGACCAGGGGAACTTCAGTCTTTAAAGTAATGTTTTTGCTTTTTAAAACTTTAATATGATCTTTTGCAGTTGATTTGCCAAATACAATACATTGTTTAATTTTCTGACAGCTGCTTTCCCAAGGCCATACTTCAACAGAAGACTGCCAGAAATTCAAGCTAAGAGTTCCAGTAAAATGGTGGAATAGGCAGAAAGACTACAAAGACCCTCTTCAACAAAGAAAAGGGAAACCAATTAACACAGACACAGAAGATAATCCTGGACCCCTGATCCTTGAAGGGAAGGATAACGAAGTGGACTATACTCCAACTAACAAAAGAATTTGCATTAAAACACCAAAAAAGGAGACATACGGAGCTGCAGTCTGGCAGCAATCCTGAAGGCACAGACAGCTTGGGCAGCTTGGATATTGCTGAGTGGTGGTAGGACCTAAGAATTAACCTAAAAATTGGCTCTGCTAGCCAGTAACTGTACGGAGGACTGCTCTGGTGGCTGGTGAATAAAAGGGAAAGCAGCGAAGAGGAAGATGGGCTGAGCTGTGGACTTTTCTCTGTCCAGAGGGTGCAGCCATTTTGAATGTTTACAAGTGGCTTGACCATTTTGGACATTTAAAGCGACAGCATTCTCCCAGATTCCAGGGACTTAAGAATAGGCTCCACTAGCCTGGAACCCCAAGGACATTCCAGATGCCAAAGACTGGAAAGCTGAGACATTCCTCTTGTTACTTTTATACCCCACACCCTCTTGGTGAATGAAGATTGGCTATCTTAACTCCCACCCAGCAGGAATTCCATCCTAGTCTGTGTGCTCGGAAGGAGCCTGGGTGCCCTGTCCTGCCATACCCTGATTTTATTTTTCTTTTTTCTATTTTTTGTTTGTTTTTGTCTGTTTTAAAACTACAATGATTATTACTTTTGTCATTTTTACTATTATTCTTTATTCTTCCCCCCTCCCAGGTTCTAGTTTTCAGAGTTTTTCTTTGCCCTGTTCCTGGTTCCAATTCTTTTTTTTTTTTTTTTTCCTTTCTCTTGGTTAACCCTGTTCCTTGTTTTTCTTTTCGCATTTTCCTGATTTCTATTTTCATTATTCTCCTTTGCTACCTTTTTTCTCTTATTGTCCTCTCCTCAGATATTGCAGGGTTTTTGTTTGGTTTTATTCTTTTTCTCTTTTTAGTTACTGTTCCTGTGTGATTGCATGGTGTATTTTTTGTCTATTTGCTTTTTATTTTTTGATGGTTATTCAATGTTATTTTTGTCTAACTGAGTGGAAGACAGCAATAGTCCCCCTACAACACAGCTACACCCACACCTCCTACAGTTTCACTTACTGACTGAGAGCCACCACTTCCCTCTCCACCAGTAGGCCAACAAAAAACAACCACCAAGAAGAGCCTGAATGACCCTTTGTTGCTCTTCAAAAACACTTAACAGAGATCTAAATACAATAACACCACAAAGTCTCAGAGACAACAGACCATACAGTCCACACAAAGAAACAATATAAAGTGGTAGAAACAAGGGAGCAGGACACAGACCCAGAATACATCCCTGAGGATAAAGCAGCATTGGAACTCTCTGATAAGGAATTCAAAAGAATTATATTTAGGTATCTTTCAAGGGTTGAGAGAAAGACAAAAGAATACACAGACAAAATCCTAGAAGAATTTTGGAAGAGAATACAAGAACAAAATGAGAAAATAAATGAAAAATTAGAAATGATACAAAATCTACAGAGAGAAATCCAGAAGATTAATACTAATTTTTCAAAAATAGATAACACATTGAAAGGGCAAAGGAGTAGAATCTATTAAATGGAAACTAGAATTAATGAGATTGAAGAAAAACACCTGAATATTTCTTTGTATAGGGATCAATCAGAAAAAAGATCAAAACAAAATGAAGAAAGCCTAAGGTTCATGTGGGATACCATCAAAAGGAATAACCTATATGTCATTGGAATTCCAGAACAGGAAGAGAAAAAT
>NW_006921833.1:2124237-2125058 GCF_000298275.1 Orycteropus afer afer
TATGCAAGCAGAACGAAACACTGCCTGATGCCATGCCAGCTCCATGATCCCTGCTATACTTGAGCCCATCATCCCAGCCACCATGTCAATCCATCTCATTGAAGGCCTTCCCCTCTTTTGTCGACCCTCCACTTTACCAACCATGACATCCTTCTCCAGGGAATGTTTCCTTCTGACAACATGAACAAAATAGATGAGACAAAGTCTGGCCATTCTCGCTTCCAAGGAGCATTTTGGGTGCACTTCCTCCAGGATGGATCTGTTAGTTGTTTATTAGTCCATGGTACTTTGAGCATTCTCTGCCAGCACCACAACTCAAAAGCATGAACTCTTCTTGTGTCTTCCTTATTCATTGTCCAGCTCTCAAATGCATACAAGGCGATTGGGAATATCATGGCTTGTGTCAGGCACACCTTTGTCCTCAAGGAGACATCCTTGCTCCTCAGTACTTGAAATAGTTCCTTTATGGTTGACCTTCCCAGTGCCACACGTCATCTAATGTCCTTACTGCTGCTTCCATTGGCATCGATTGTAGAACCAAACAACATGGATTCTTTGACAACCTCAATCTTCTCTCCATTTATTGTGATGTTGCTCATTAGTCCAGGTTTCAGGATTTTTATTTTCTTTATATTGAAATGTAATCCATACTGCATATACTGTATTCTTCAACCTTCATCAGTAGGTGCCTCAAGTCATCCTCACTTTCAGCAAGCAAAGTTGTGTTGTCTGCATATCTCAGGTTGTTAATGATTCTTCCTCCAATCCTGATGCCACATTTTTTTTCATATAGTCCAGCTTCTCAGATTATTTGCTCAGCA
>NW_006921833.1:2126485-2127106 GCF_000298275.1 Orycteropus afer afer
TTGCAAGATAGAATGGACTGTTCTAAACTTGGGGAGAAAATTATAAATCACAGGGTAGGCTCAAAGAAAAGTGATAAACCTTCACATCACAATAAAAAAGAAGACAAGCACAAATATTAAGCAAGTACTAAAACAACAGCAACAAAGGAAATGATAACATGATTCATAAACATAATGAGCTCAGCAAAGAAAATAATACAGAACAAAGAAACCAGGGACACCATGAATAAAAGCATAACAAAATGACAGCAACCAATGCATACTTGTCAATAATCACATTGAATGTTAATGGATTAAATGCACCACTCAGGAGATGGAGAGTTGCAGATTGGATAAGAAAATAAAATCTATCAATATGCTGTCTACAAGAGACACACCTTAGAGACAAAGACAAAAATAGACTAAAAATCAAAGATTGGGAAAAGATATATCAAGCAAATGACAAGTGTAAAAGAATAAAAGTGGCAATATTAATTTCTTATCAAATTGACTTTAAGACAAAAACCACCATACAAGACAAGGAAGGACATTATGTAATAATTAAAGGATCAATTGAACATGAAGATATAACCATAATACATATCTATGGACCCAACGAAAGAGCCCCAAAATACATAAATC
>NW_006921833.1:2127414-2127925 GCF_000298275.1 Orycteropus afer afer
CCCATTAGGTTTCCAAGGCTGTAAATCTTTCCGTAAGTAGATTGCCCCATCTTCCTTCCCCAGAGTAGTTGTTAGCTTTGAACTGCTGACCTTCTCATTAGCAGTCTAGTGCCTTTCCACTATGCCATATTAGCAAATAATCCAAGCAGTTGCACTAAATGAAGAAAAATAAATAAAGGTAAAGATTAGAAGAAGACTCATTAATTACCTGAAATATGCAGATGTCACAACTTATTTGCTGCAAACAAAGAAGATTTAAGCACTTACTGATGAAGCTCAAAGACTACAGCCTTCAGTATGAATTACATCTCAGCATACAGAAAACAAAAGTCCTCATAACTGCACCAATGAGCACATCATGATAGACTAAAGTTGTCAAAGATTTTATTCTACTTGGATCCATAATCAATGCCAATGGAAGGGCAAATGTTAAGACTTTACAACTAAGGGTGGTAGAAAACTAGAGGCTCATTATATTTTACTGGACCAATGAGAAGCATCACAATCAATG
>NW_006921833.1:2128325-2137262 GCF_000298275.1 Orycteropus afer afer
TGGAGGGTTGACGAAAGAGGGGAGGCCTTCAACGAGATGGATTGACATGGTGGCTGCGATGATGGGCTCAAGTATAGCAGGGATTGTGGGGCTGGCGCAGGGTTGGGCAGTGTTTCGTTCTGCTGTGCATGGGGTCGCTATGAGTCAGAAACGACTCGATGGCACTTAACAACAACAACAACATTATATTTTATTCTTTTATTTCATCTTCTCCTGCTGTATAATAAACCACTACAAAATTTGTTAACTTTAAACAATGATTTATGATAATATCTCACAGTTTACATGGTTTAACAAGGCTCATCTAAGCAGTTCTTCCTAGAGGTCCCTCATGCTCTTGCATGGTGGTTGGGGCTGGAGTCATCTGAATATTTTACTGAACTGGACATCCAAGATGACTTATAGTCTCATGTGACTGGCCCCTGAGCTGGGATTTCCGAAACAGGGAAAAGCTGAAGGTTGGTCGAACATCTCTCTATCTTCCTCTCTTGAGTTTCTTCACAGCTGATAGTCTCAGGTTAGTTGAACTTCTTACATGGACATTGGTTTCTCCTAGAGGAAGCATTTCAAGAGTCAGGCTGAAGCCTCTGGCTTCTTGTAAGTCACAGAACATAATGACCACTGTATTTATTGGCCAAGGCAAGTTGCACTCTCAACCTGGATCTGTGCAGAGGGGATAGACAAAGCTGTTAAAACTGGGAGACGTGGTTCACAGGGCAGTTATATTTGAAGACTAGCTGCTACATCCACCACTTGTCTGTCAGTTTATCATACTGTGGTGGCTTGTATGTTGCTGTGAGGCTGGAAGATATTCCACTGGTATTTCAAATACCAGCAGAGTCACCCATGGTGGACTGGTTTCAGCAGAGCTTCCAGACTAATATAGACCCAGAAGAAGGAAGGAGTCATCCACTTTCCTAAGAATTGGACAGTGAAAACCTTATGAATAGCAGTGAAACACTGTCTGATATATTACTGGAAAACTTTATGAGTCCGATATAGTGCTGGAAAATGAGCCCCTCAGGTTGGAAGGCACTCAGAATATAACTGAAGAAGAACTACTTCCTCAGAGTAGAGCTGACCTTAATGATGGGGATGGAGTAAAGCTGTCGGGACCTCCATTTGCTGATGTGGCGTGACTGAAAATGGGAAGAAACAGCTGCAAACACCCATTAAAAATCTGAATATGGAATGTACAAAATATGAATCTAGGAAAATTGGAAGTTGTCAAAAGTGAAATGAAACACATAAAGATCAATATCCTAGGCATTGATGAGCTGAAATGGACTGGTTTTCACCATTTTGAATCAGACAATCATATAATCTAGTGTGCCAGGAATGACAAATTGAAGATGAATGGCGTGGCATTACTCGTCACAAAGAATGTTTGAAGATCTATCCTGAAGTACAATGTTGTTAATGATAGGATAATATTCACATACCTACAAGGAAGACCAGTTAATGTTACTATTATTCAAATTTACACATCAAATACCAAAGCCAAAGATGAGGAAAAATTTTAACCAACTTCTGCTGTCTGAAATTGACCAAACATGCAATCAAGATGTGTTGATTATCAATGGTGATTGAAATGTAAAAGTTGGAAGCAAAGAAGAATCACTGGCAGTCAGAAAATATGGCCTTGGTGATAGAAATGATGCTGGAGTTCTGCTAGTGTAGTGCTTAAGGCACTTCGCTGCTAACCAGAAGGCTGGTGGTTCAAACCCTCCAGCCACTCCTCAGAAAGAAGGTTGGACAATCTACATCCATAGTGATACTGCCTCAGAAACCCAAGGAGGGGTTGCTATGCATTGGGTCCAACTCCATGGCACATAACAACAACAAAAACAACCCAAGCCATGGTATTTTAGATTGCTTCATATGCATGTGAGAGATGGACAATAAACAGCAAAGACTGAAGAAGAGTTGATGCTATTAAGTTGTGCTGTTGGTGAGGAATACTGAAAATACCATGGACTGCCAAAAGAATGAACAGATCTGTCTTGGAAGAAGTGCAGCCAGAATTCCTCTTGGAAGAGAGAATGGCGAGACTTTGTGTCATGTTGTAAGAAAGGAACATTACCTGGAGAAGGATATCATGCTTGGTAAATTGGAGGGTCAGCAAAGAAGGAGAAGGCACTCAAGGAGATGGATTGACAAGGTGGCTGCAAGGATGGGCTCAGGTATACCAAGGATTATGAAGCTGGTGCAGGACTGGGCAGCGTTTCATTCTGTTTGTATGTGGGGTTGCTATGAGTCGGAGCCAACTCGATGGCACCTAACAACAACAACAGCTGCCACGTGTATTTTTCTATTAAGGTTCCTCGGTTGCTGATTTCTCTGGCTACTGACTGAAAGATTGGATGTTGGGGTATACCCAGAAGGGCCCCAAAAAAACCCAATGGAATGCTCTTCTACTCTGACACACAAGGTCCCCATGAGTCTGAATCAACTCCACTTCAAGAGGTCTGCAAGCCTTTCTGTCCAGGCACCAATACGGGTCACCAATACTTCCAGTGAAGGCAACACTGGGTGAACTTGAACTTCAACGTTTCAGTTGATGTTATTATTGTTGGGTGTTATCAGATCAGTTCAAATTCATAGTAACCCATGTACAACAGAACAAAACACTGCCCAGTCCTCCACCATCTTCATAACTGTTGCCATGCTTGAGCATCATCACAACCACTGCGTCAATCCATGTCATACTGGAGTTCAAAACATTTGTTCCACCCAGGGACCATTGAAGACTGGGATGCAGCTCTACTCTGAAACCCATGGATTCAATATGAGTTGGTGAAAAAGAATGAGTAGCAATGGGCTTTTGATGCTTTTTTGTGTGCCTGAAATATTTAATAAAAATAAATTAGTAATATTTTATCAGAATGGTATGGGGCTCCAAGACTAAACATTTATTGAATCCTTTTGGTTTTAGTAGAATAATGTTGGTTGGTTTCATACAACAGGTTAAAAATTTTCCTGTCCATCAAGTGCTATTGAATTGCTCAAAAAAAAAAAAACTAATATAAAAGTATTTCAAAAGAATAATAAACTTTATCTTACAACTATTGTTGTTCCTCTTACGATAGGTAGTTTTTTGGTGACACAAATAAAGATTCATATTTACAATATGTTAAATATATGTGAGCCATAATTGAGATTCTTAATGAACCACTGTATTTGAATTTTGTGCTTTTGACTTTTTTAATCAAATGAGCAATGTTTGTGCACTATAGAAAATTTGAAGAATACAAAACATTAAGAAGAATTAAAATATGTACAGTGCAAATATAAATAAAGTATCTCTTTTCCTATTTTAAATAAAGTCTCTTAGTCTTAGCAGAAATTTCACCACTTACTTTATAAGGATTTGAAGAAACAATAGAACTATATTCAGTAAATACAAGTAGCCCAAGAAAGAAAAGAAATACATTAAAACTTATTTTATATTTTATGCAATTTTATTGTATGTATTTTAAAAGATAATTTTCATTTTATCAATATTTTATTGGTGTTATAAAAAGATTCTTAAATCAAATACTTTAATAACAAAAAAAACATTGAATTAGCTTAAAAAACAATGAAGGATGTATTCATTGTCACTAATCATTCTACACACAAACATGACTTTTCAAATATTTAAATAATAAAAACCTTCAAATTAAGGCTTAATGTAGACATATATGGCTTTTCCAGTTCTTTAAAATCCTCAGTACAGAACCAATCACAAAAACTAAGCACACACAAACTAAGTAATCAAAGCATTTCAGGTGTATACTAGCCTGCCATCAAACCAATCCAGTACTTTGAACTAAACTTCCTGTACAAATCTGGGAACACTTAACATTTCACAATCAAAATATATTTGGTTCTTAAAAGACTATGAAATCAGACTGCTCTTCATTACCATCTGGTGGCTACTGCATTAAGTGGCATTAACTGTGATTCAAAAGAGAATTAAAGAGACTGAATGTCATATTAAGAACACAGAGAACCTCAGTATTGTTGATGAATATTAAAAATGCAAAAGGATACGGAGCAAAGAAGGATATGGAACTTTTCTTACCATAAAATATGTAGTGGAAAAAGTTATTTATTGAAATCAATTTCAATGGACAGAAAATGTTGAATGTCTAACAAACAAAATTTGTAAATAACATAAGGCTCCCATATCAACTCTATTTCATTGCAATTAAAAAAGGCAAGGACATTATTTTTTTCGTTTGCTGATAAACTAGATGCAAACATTTTTCTAGATTTACTAAACTTTTACTCCAAGTATCTCCATAATATCATTAATATCACATACAAGTAAAATTTTGCTGACAATAATTCAAGAGCAGTTGTAGCAGTACATGGATAGGGAATTATCAGAAATTCAAGCAGATTCAGGACAGGACATGGAATAAGAGACACCATAGCTGATGTCAGATGAATCTTGGCTGAGAGCAGAGAATATTAGAAAGATGTTGGCCTGTGTTTTATTGACTATGTAAAGCCATTTGACTGTTACCAAATTGTGGCTTATATCGAGAAGAGTGGGAATTACTGAACATTTTATTGTGCTAAAGAATGGGAAGAAACAGCTGCAAACATCCATTAATAATTGGAACATGGAATGTACAAAGAATGAACCTAGGAAAATTAGAAGTTGTCAAAAATGAATTGGCATGCATAAAGATCAATATCCTAGGCATTACTGAGTGGAAAGGGACTATTTTTGGCCATTTTCAATCAGATAGTCATATGATGTACTATGCTGGGAATGACAAATTGGAGAGGAATGATATGGCATTTGTTGTCACAAAGAATATTTCAAGATCTATCCTGAATTACAGTGCTATCACTGATAGGATAAATATATATATATGCCTACAGGGAAGACCAATTAATACTACTATTATTCAAATTTACACACCAACCACCAAAGCCAAAGATGAGGAAATCGAAGATTTTTACCAACTTCAGCAGCCTGAAATTGACCAAACATGCAATAAAAATGTATTGATTATTACTGGTGATTGGAATGCGAAAGTGGGAAGTAAGAAAAACCAGTAGTTGGAAAATATGGTCTTGGTGATAGAAATGACATCACAGATTGCCTGATAGAATTTTGCAAGACCAACGACATGTTCATTGAAATAACATTTTGCAACAACATAAATGGCAGCTATACACATGGACCTCACCAGATGGAATACACAGGAATAAGGTCAACTACATCTGTGGAAAGAGGAGATGGAGAAGCTCAATATCTTCAACCAAAACAAAGCCAGGAGCTGACTGTGGAACAGAGCATCAATTGCTCATGTGCAAGTTGAACTGAAAGCTGAGGACAATTAAAACAAGTCCAAGAGAGCCAAAATATGACCCTGATTATATCCCACTTTAATTTAGAGGCCATTTGAAGAACAGATTTGACACACTGAACACCAATGACCAAAAAACAGATGAATTTTAGAATGATATTAAGGCACACTTGAAGAAAACAGAAGGTCACTAAAAAGATAGGAACGAAAGAAAAGAATAAAATGGATGTCAGAAGAGATTCTGAAGCTTGCTCTTGAATGGAGAGTAGCTAAAGCAAATGAAAGGAAATAACAAGATAAAAGAGCTGAACAGAAGATTTCAAATAGCACCTTGAGAAGACAAAGTCAATTATTATAATGAAATGTGTGAAGACCTGGAGCTAGAAAACAAAAAGGAGAGAATACACTCAGCATTTCTCAAGCTGAAAGAATCAAAAAAATCAAGCCTTGGGTTGCAATATTGAACAAGTCTATAGGGAAAATATTAAATGATGCAGGAAACATCAAAAGAAGGTGGAAGGAATACACAGAGTTATTGTACCAAAAAGAAGTGGTCAATTCTCATCTGCTTTAGGGGGTGGCAAATGATCAAGACCCAATGGTATTGAAGGAAGAGGTTGAAGCTGCACCAAAGGAACAGGCAAAAAACAAGACCCCAAGAATTGACTGAATATCCTTTGAGGTGTTTCAACAAACAGATGCCGTGCTGGAGGCACCTACTCATCTATGCCAAGAAATTAGGAAGAGACCTACCTGGCCAACTGACTGGAAGAGATCCATATCTCTACCCATTCAAAGAAACATGAGCCAACAGAATGTGGAACTTACCAAATAATATCATATGCACATAAAATCTTGCTAAGATAATTCAAAAACTGTTGCAGCAGTATACTGACAGGGAACTTCCAGAAATGCAAGCTGGATTCAGAAGAGGATGTGGAACAAGGGATATAATAGCTGATGTCAGATCGATATTGGCTGAAAGCAAAGAATACCAGAGAGATGTTTACTTGTATTTTATTTACTATACAAAATACTACAACTGTGTGGATCATAAATTATGGAAAATATTTGAGAAGAATGGGAATTCCAGAGCACTCAATTATGCTCATGAGGAAACTGTACATAGACCAGGAGGCTGTCATTTGAACAGAACAAAGGGATACTGCATAGTTTAAAATCAGAAAAGGAGTGTGTCAGGGTTGTATCCTTTCATCTGTATGCTGAATAAAGAACATGAGAAGCTGGGGTATATGAAGAAAAAGGTGACATCAGAATTGGAGGAAGAGTCATTAGCAACCTGTGATATGCAGATGATACAACCTTTCTTGCTGAAAGTGAAGATGACTTGAAGCACTTCCTGATGAAGATTAAAGATTACAGTCTGCAGTATGGATTACACCTCAAAATAAGGAAAACAAAAATCATCACAACTGGACCAACAAGCAGCATCATGATAAATGGAGAAAAGTTTGAAGTTGTCAAAAATTTCGTATTAATTTGTTCCACAATCAACACCCATGGAAGCATCAGTCAAGAAATTAGATGTCATATTGCACTGGGCAAATGTGCTGCAAAAGACCTCTTTCAAGTGCTGAAGAGCAAAGATGTTGCTTTGAAGACTAAGGTACACCTAACCCAAACCACAGTAGTTTCAATTGCCTCATATAGATGTGAAAGGTGGACAATGAATAAGGAAGAATGAAGAAGAGTTGATGTTTTTGAGTTGTGTTGGTGAAGAATGCTGAAAGTACCATGGGCTGCCAAAAGAGCTAACAAATCTGTCCTGGAAGAAGTGCAGCCAGAATGCTCCCTGGAAGTGAGAATGGCCAGACTTCTTCTCGCCCACTTTGGTCATGTTGTCAGAAGGGACCATTCCCTGGAGAAGGAGATCATGCTTGGTAAAGTGTAGGGTCAGTGAAAATGGGGAAGGCCCTGAAGGAGATGGATTGACACAGTGGCTTCAAGGATGGGCTCAGGCATAGCAAGGATTGTGAGGCTGGTCCTGAATGGGGTAGTGTTTCTTTTTGTTATATGTAGGGTCTCTGTGAGTCATAGCTGACTCAATCCCATCTAACAACAACAATGCAGTATTTGTATAGATCAAGAGACTCTCATTCGAAGAGAAAATGGTGACACTACATAATTTACAATCAGGACAGATGTGTCTCAGGGTTGTATCATTTCACCATACTTATCAATCTGCATACTGACTAAATAATCCAAGAAGCTGGATTATATAAAGAGGAATGGTGTATCAGGATTGGAGGAAGACTCATTAACAACTTGTGATGTGCAGATGACATAACTTTGATTGCTGAAAGCAAAATGGACTTGAAGCATTAACTGATGAAGATCAAAGACTATAGCCTTCAGTATGGATAACACCTCAATATAAAGGAAAAAATAAATCCTCTGAATTTGACCCAAAAGCACATCATGATAAACAGAGAAAACATTGAAGTTGTCAAAGATTTCATTTTACTTGGATCTACAATCAATGCCCATGGAAGCAGCAGTCAAGAAATCAACAACATATTACATTGGGCAAATCTGCTGCAAAAGACCTCTTTAAAGTGTTAAAAAGCAAAGATGTTACTTTGAAGACAAAGGTGCACATAACCCAATCATGGTATTTTCAATCATCTCATATGCATGCAAAAGATGAACAATGAAGAACTTACCTTGAATTATGTTATTTGTGCAGAATATTGAATATACCATGGACTGCCAGAAGAACCGACAAATCTGTCTTGGAAAAAGAACAGTCAGAATGGTCTTTAGAAAAGAGATGTCTCTTTAGAAGAGAGGATGGTGAGACATAATCTCGTGTACTTCGGACATGTTATCAGGAGATGTGCCTGGAGAAGGACATCATGCCTGGCATACAGAGGATCAGCAAAAGAGAAGACCCTCAGTGAGATGGATTGACACAGTTGCTGCCAACAGTGCAGTGATTGTGAGGATAGGCCAGGAATGTTTCACTCTGCTGTACATAGGCTTTCTGTGTCAGTGCAGACTCGCCAACCCCTAAGAACAACAACATGCAGTTTCACGTGTCCTTTGCCTCAGAAATACCCTTCTACCTACCTGGAAAATGCTTATATATTTAAAAATTTAGCTTAAATAGGACCTTGTTTGAGAAGTCTAACTGGATTCTCTCAGCTAAGGTGGTATATCCATCCTACAGATTGATACTGCACATTTTATGATTACTTGTGAAATTGTTTCTTTGCATAACTTTCTAAGTTTCTCAAAGATGAGGATAGTACCTCTTTCATTCTTCTAAGACTCAAGTTCTAAGATTTAATATTTATTATTTAAGTAATGAATCCAGCAAGTATTCATTGCCGTTTAGGAAATTTAAACCAAAGAAATATCTCACATTTCAGGTTTAACACACAGTGAGACAAGGAAAAAGCTAGATTTTGGAGAAAATGCAATCACAGGATTATGAATGAGATCTCTTTCTAAATCTGTCTTTAAATCACCTTTGTACTTAAGTAGAGTCTGTATCTAATATCAGTTACTCAAATGTTTGTCCTAATATATAATAGTATATGGGAGCTCTGGTAGCATAGTGCCTAAGACACTTGACTACTAAGCAGAAGGCTGGTGGTTCAAACTC
>NW_006921833.1:2138962-2142531 GCF_000298275.1 Orycteropus afer afer
TCTGTCTTGAAGTACAATGCTGTTAGTGATAGGATAATATCCATATACCTACAAGGAAGTCCATTAATACGACTATTATTCAAATTTATGCCCCAACCACCAAAGCCAAAGATGAGGAAATTGAAGATTTTTATCAACTTCTGCAGTCTGAAATTGACCGAAGAGGCAATCAGGATGTGTTAATTATCACTAGTGACTGGAATGCAAAAGTTGGAAACAAAGAAGAATCACCGGTAGTTGGAAATTTGGCCTTAGTGACAGAAATAATGCTGGAACTTGCATGGTAGAATTTTGCAAGACCAATGACTTAGTAATTGCAAACACCTTATGAATTTTCTCTACTTTCCTCCCATCTTTCCTTTCTATGTGTTTTCTTCTGTTTATGTGAAACTTGAAATGATCTGATTTGGGAAATTTTTGTTTTTATGTTTTTTTATTGAAATCAGCTAATAGAGAGGCAATAATTTTGCTTTCCCTTTACTTGATATTATCAGATACTATTTTTCTGATTCACTTTGTTGTTCTTAGAGAATGGAATCCCATCAGTGGGATTACTTACAACAGAGTTAAGATAGAAAATGTGTTTTTACTTTTCCTTTCCATCTCCGATTATTATCATAGATTTGGATTTTAGGTTGGAATCGGCTTCCAGAAATTTCATAAGGCTGCTTAACTCTCACAGACAGACTCCTCATTACCCCCACAGTCTGGCTCTTAAGCAAGATATTTAACATTTTATAATATTATTTCATTACTCTTGAGTACGTATTCCCATAAAGCTTGCAGTGACAAAAAATGAAAATATATAAATATATTGGTCTGTAATGATCAGAGAGGAAGAACTTTTTAAGATTTCTGATGCTTCTATTATATTTGTATTGTGTCCTACAACATGAATATAAAATCATTCTGAAATCAAATTGCTTCACTTGTTTTTAACTGCATTGACTTGATTATGATAAAATGTGTATTCTGTCCAGACTCATAGTGACCCCTCCTTGGGCTTCCAAGGCGATATCTCTATGGAAGTAGATTGCCCAATCTTCCTTCTGAGGAGGGATGGTGGGTTTGAACCAGCAGCCTTCTGGTTAGCAGACAAATGTCCTAGAAACTGGTCACCAGAGCTCTCATATATTCTGAACTATTTCTAAAATAGGGAATTATAAACTCAAGAATTGAAAAGCATTATCTCTGAGTTTGTACATAAGGCTCATAAATAGCATGTTGTTTCCAACATGTTTGTCTTTGCTTGTAATACTGTAATGTGTGAACCTACACAAAAACACAGAATAAGTTTCTATAAAATATAGTATGATGATAGACTAAACAAAAATATTTTAAAAACTATGTTAAATATAAAATTAAATATTACAATTAAAAAATAGAGACTGTCAGATTGAATAACAAAACAAATCTTAAGTATATGTCATTCAAAGGAGCTCTGGTAGCGTAGTGCCTAAGACACTTGACTGCTAACCAAAAGGTTGGCAGTTCAAACCTAGTAGCCACTACTTAGAAGGAAGGTTGGGCAATCTACTTCCGTAGTGATACCACCTGGGAAACCCAAGAAGGGGTCGTTATGAGTCGGGTCCAACTGGACGGCACATAACAACAACAACAATGTCACTCACACAGCTCAAGGAAAGAGACTCATTTAAATATAAAGACAGAAAATTCAAAGTATACCTAATATTGTCACTATATTACTATCAGATAAAGTAGATTTTATGTACAAGAGTATTTTTAGAGACATAAAAAGGGAAATTTCATACTGATAAAGAAGAAAGTACACCAGAATAACATAATTTTGAATTTATTTTCCCCACAATTAAGGAAAAAAAAAAAAAACATGAAAGAAACAATGACCAAACCAAGATCCCAATCATAGTGGGAGATTTTTTAACACATTTACTCAGTAACTAATGGTATAAATAGACCAAAACTGTCAGTAAATGTATAGATAATTTTAACAGTACTGTTAATAAACATATTATTAATTGATAGATAATTCTGTACCCAACAACTGCAAACATATAGATAGATAGATAGATAGATAGATAGATATAGAACCCACTGCCAACAAGTCAGATCCAACTCATAGTGACTCCTCCTTGGGTTTCTGAGGCAGTATCACTACACAAGTAGACGGCCCAACCTTCCTTCCAAGGAGTGGCTGGTGGGTTTGAACCACCAGCCTTCTGGTTAGCAGTCAAATGCTTTAGGCACTATGCCACCCGAGCTTTTATATATATATATATATATAATATATATAAAATTTTATATATATATATTCTCTTCAAATGACATTACCCTAAGTTAATCATACTCTAGGTCATAAAGCAAGTCTCAACAAACTTCAAGGGACTGAAATCATGTGAACTGTGTTTTCTAACCATTGTAAATTTAGCTAGAATTCAATAAGTAATACACAACTAGAAAATCCTTATAGAGTATGAAGAGAATTTGGAGGGGAGCAAGTAAGGGTAAGAGCAAAAGATCAGAGAGATGGTAGGATCCAGGTCATGGACAGAATTAAGTCTTACCAGGTGTGGTTCAGTGAATTACTTAATGTATCTCTTCTAGCCATATTCCTGCATTTTGTGATGTATTATAAATCCTAGCCTCTATGCCTATGGTTATGTTCCCATTTTGGAGTGAGTTGTCCATTATATTAATAAGGCAGGATTTTAGGATAGTATGTATCTTGAGTCACTGCCTTACTAGATGGTATGACTCAAGTCATCACTCCTAGTTTTCTTGAAAGTATGGTCTGCATCCCATATATATAAATGCTCTGTCAAAGTTCTCTGTCTTATTCTGGATCCTGCATCTGGTTTGTCATCATCAGACCTCTGGTTCTTGAGACTTGAGCCAGCAGCCTATCATCTGACCTGATTCGCATGCTTCTGAAGTCTTGTGAGCCAGCAGCATGTCATTTGACCTGCCAATTTGGGTTTGTCTGTGTGGCCCTGCAACCACTTGAGTAGGAGACACCTCCAGACTGACCTCTGACCCTCATATTTGGGACTTGCCAGCCTCCACAACAGTGTGAGCCATTTCTTTTGTGGTTTGTGAGTTCTATGAGAAGTTGCAGTGAATTACAGAACCTTAAGATTGGGGGAGGGATAGTACTGAGGGGAAGGAGAGTAGTTGGTGTTAGGGAAGAAGGAGTGTTATAGCAGTTTGGAAAAGTTGGACATTTGGGACACATTTACCTCTGCCTCATAGGGACAAGAATTGTGCTGATCCTTCTAAAAGAATTTATTCATGCACCAGGGAATTGATATCCTAAAAGCATTGGGAAACCATGGAAGGTTTCTGAAGATTGATATAAAAAAATTTGCATTTTTTAAAGACACTCCAGCTGTGGTGATGGTGGTGGTTGTAGTGATGGTGGTTGTTGAGGTGGGAGACTGGGTGAAGAACAGTTTGTAGCAAGGAAAAGTGCCTAAGGCATTTGACTGCTAACCAGTAGGCTGGTGGTTCAAACCCATCAGTCACTTCTCAGAAGAAAGATTGGGCAGTCTACTTCCATAGAGATACTGCCTCAGAAACCCAAGGAGGGGTCA
>NW_006921833.1:2143317-2145389 GCF_000298275.1 Orycteropus afer afer
AACCACCAGCCTTCTGGTTCGCAGTCAGATGGCATATGCACTATGCCACCAGAGCTTCCTGATTAACAAAGAGAGATTAACATATAGAGATTAGTATTTATAACGCATATCACAAAATGGAAGATAATTATATCATATCATTAAATGGAGGCCAACCACATAATACTCAGAATAATAGTCTAGTCAAGTTGACATATATTTTTTGGGGATGCAGTTCAATCTATGACAGGAGGTAAAATAGGCACTGTTGCCTTTTGTTGACTAGGAATGACTCCCAGAATCTTATCTTTGTTAAATGCTGTAGGGTGTTGTCCTTCATTTAAATACAAAACACAGGAGATTTGAGGGCAGGGTGCTTAAAATAAAGCTTACAAGATCTTCAGGGGATCTTATAGTCACTGAAGTTCAGAGGAACTAGTACAGTGAAATGAATTACTTAATATGGCTCATTTAGTCTTTGTACCTCCCATCAAATGGCTGGGTGAGACTATGCAAATACGAGGTGCTTGTGGCCCACCAAGGGGACTGGATAGCTTACTAATAATATAAATAAAGTACATGACACCTTTTTAGGGGTGGGACCATGCAAATAAGGTGTATAGAACCCTAACAAGGAGATGTCAGTTTTACCATCCCAAACAAAACCAATCTCACTGCCATGGAGTTGATTCTGATTCATTGCAACCCCTATTGGGTTTCTGAGGCTGTAAATCTGTATGGAAATAGATTGCCCCATCTTCCTCCTGCAGAGAAGCTGGTGGGTTAGAACCACTGACCTTCTGGTTACCAGACAAATGCCATATCCATTACACCACCAGAACTCCTCATTTACGATCCTAGTAGGCTTAAAAGGAGCCATCCCAGAGATGGGACTTGACTACCATCACCAAGAAGAAGAGATGGGAGTGGAGGGTGTGGAGCACATACTTTGAACCTGGGGTACCTGCACTGGGAACTTCCTTATATCTAAGAGACAAAAAGCTGTACACTCAGAGATGGCAAAAAGCAACAGCAGAGACAGCAGAAACAAGGGTTAGCACAAGATGTTGTGGTGGACCTCTGGACCCAAGGAATGAGAAAGCTCAGCACCTTCCAGCAGAAAATTTACTGGCAAAGTGGACTTCCTCTGGGCATTTATTCTTGTTGTTAGGTGCCATCAAGTCAGCTCTGACTCATAGCGACGTTATGTACAACATAAAAAAACACTGCCGGGTCCTATGCCAGGCTCCTGTATGTAAGCCCATCACTGCAGCCACCATGTCAATCCATCTTGTAGAGGGCCTTCTTCTTTGTTGACCCTTCACTCTACCAAGAGTGACATTCTTCTCCAGAGAATGGTCCCTTCTGACAACATGACCAAAGTAGATGAGATGAAGTCTGACCCTCTCGCTTCCAAGGAGCATTCTGACTGCACTTCTTCCAGGACAGATTTGTTAGTTCTTTTAGCAGCCCATGGTACTTTCAGCATCTTTTGCCAAGACCACAACTCAGAAGCATCAACTCTTCTTCAGTCTTCCTTATTCATTGTCCAGTTCTCACATGCATATGAGGCGATTGAAAATATCATGGCTTGGGATAGACGCACTTAGTCTTCAAGGAGACATCTTCGCTCTCAGTGCTTGAAAGAGGTCTTTTGCAGCACATTTGCCCAATGCAATATGTCATCTGCTGTCTTGACTGCTGCTTCCATTGGTGTTGATTTCAGAACCAAGTAATATGAAGAATTTGACAATTTAATATTTTCTTCATTTATCGTAATGCTGCTTATTGGTCCAGTTGTGACAATTTTTGCTTTCTTTATATTGAGGTGTAATCCATATTGCAGACTAGTCTTTAATCTTCATCAGTAAGTGCTTCAAATCATCATCACTTTCAGCAAAATTGTGTCACCAGCATATTATAGGTTCTTAATGGTTCTTCCTCCAATCTTGAGCCATGTTCCTCTTCATATAGTCCAGCTTCTCAGATTATTTGCTCAAGATAGAGATTGAATAAGTATGGTGAAAGGATACAACCCTAATGCACTCCCTTATTGATTTTAAACCATGCAATGTCCCCTTGTTTTGTTCAAA
>NW_006921833.1:2147072-2148378 GCF_000298275.1 Orycteropus afer afer
CTGATTCAAAATGGCCAAAACCAGTCCGTTTCAGCTCACTAATGCCTAGGATATAGGTCTTCATGCATTACATTTCATTTTTTACAACTTTCAGTTTTCTTAGATTCATACTTCATACGTTCCATGTTGCATTTATTAACGTCTGTTTGCAGCTGTTTCTTCTCATTTTGAATTGTTTCTATCCATATTATTCTAGGGATCTCTGGTAGCATAGTGCCTAAGGCACTTGACTGCTAACCAGAAGCCTGGTGGTTCAAACCCACCAGCCACTCCTCAGAAGAAAGGTTGGGCAATCTACTTCCATAGTGATACTGCCTCGAAAACCCAAGGAGGGGTAGCTATGAGTTAGGTCCAACTCGACAGCACATAACAAAAACAACAATCCATATTATTAAGGTCAGCTCTACTCTGAGGAAGCAGCTCTTTCTCAGTCAAATTTTGAGTGCCTTCCAACCTGAGGGGCTCATCTGGCATGATATTGGACAATGTTTCAGGGCTATTCATGAAGTTTTCCATTAATATATCAGATGATGTTTCACTGCATTTCGTAAAGTTATCACTGGCCAATTCTTTGAGAAGTGGATGACCTCTTCCTTCTTCCGAGTCTGCCTTAATCTGGAAGTACCACTGAAACCTGTCCACTGTGGGTAACCCTGATGGCATTTGAAACACCAGTGGCATAGCCTCCAGCCTCCCAGCAACACACAAGCCACCACAGTACAACAAATCGACAGACAAGTTTGTTACCCTCAGCTGTTCCAAACTGCTCTGCTTAATTCCCGTCCTCCCCCAGCCTCTCCAACATCTGCCTGCCCTGCATGCCTTGCTTGCTTACTCGGCCTGCCTCAGATGCTCCAATCACCTGCTTGCCCCGTGTGCCTGGCTCATTTACACAGCCTGCCCCAGGCCCTCCAAACACCTACCTGCCCTCCATGCCTGGCTTGCTCATTAGCTGGCACTTATTAGCAGAACTAAAAGAGCTTTGAAACACTTGCTTGAGCAGAGCAAAGGGCCACAGGGTGGGGATGCTAAGGACTAGAGAGAGGCAGGCCTGTGTGCATTGCTGAGAAACAACTTTCTTGATCAAAGAACTGTCTCCTTACTCATTTCTGATCCTGAACTGTAGCCCGTTACTTTCCTAATAAACCCCATAATTGTGAGTAGGGTCTGTGAGTTCTGTGTGGCCATTGTAATGAATTACTGAACCCAGTAGAGAAGGAGAGAGTGCCATGGGAGTGACAGTTGGTGTCAGAATTGAGATTGAGGGGTGGAGGCATATCTGACATCACAGGCATCACAGGACTCA
>NW_006921833.1:2149088-2150109 GCF_000298275.1 Orycteropus afer afer
GTCACGTACCAGTAAGCACCCTTACCAGCTCCAGTTGCCTTTGAGTCAATTCTGATTCATGGTCACCCATATGTATCAAAATAGAATTGTGCTCCCTAGGTGTTTTGATCACTCTACTCAAAATTTGTGTCTTTCTGCAATATCAGATTTATTAATACATAAGAATATTAAGAAACCAAGGGTGGCTGCCTCTGCACACAAAGGACTCATGCAAGCAAGAGTAGATAAACAGAGTTAGTATTTAATCAGCCGATGTCAGGGAAGAGTTTATGGGTGATCTCAGTGTCTGCAGTTCTGATGATGAGGCCTGTAGTGACACTTTCTTCAATTTGGATGTGGCAATGTTGGTCTCACAAGGAGAGTTAGGAGTAATGCCACACAGGAAGTATATGGGCTTAGCTTGCAAGCAAGGGCTTCCAGGGCTCCAGGCATCCTGCTTTGCCTCGACACACTTTCTGGACAGAAGAGACCAAGTGGGGCCGGCGCACAGTTTCCCCGGACGTGCTGTCACTGCCAACTGATCCCTTGCACAGAACATTCCCAGCATGTGCGGGCCACTACTCAGGTTGGCCACTGACAGCTGTTACATTAAACTGACTGACATGTTGGGTGCTCCAAGCAGTACCACACTGTGAATGTGTGTGTGTGTGGGTTTAGAGTGAGATCACTCTCAAGACTGCCTGCCAGACAATGGAGTCTCCTCCACCAGCTCTGGGTGCAGTCTCCAGACAGCAATGGATGTCATAGGGCTTAGCTGCTCCGCTGGAGGAGTCACTCTCAACCGTGCGATGGCTCTGGTATCACTCCCAGCAATGAACTGCTGTTTTGCTGGTCCCTATATACTCCATCATGAACATTTTCCCATCTTGTCTTTCTATACTAGATTTGCTCTGTCTTTTCTGTTAGCTTGTCCACCCCCTTGGTTACTTCTGTCACACCCTTATCTTATCCTCACACTTGTTTAAACATTTGTTCATTACAATTCGTATTTCTTGTTAATGTTAACAAACTTATTTATTTA
>NW_006921833.1:2183692-2195800 GCF_000298275.1 Orycteropus afer afer
AAAAAAGACAAAAGTAATAATAATAATAATAATAATAGTTTTAAAACAGACAAAAACAAACAAACTAAAAAAAAAAGAAAAAAAAAATTCAGGGCATGGTGGGACAGAGCACCCAGGCTCTGTCCAAGCACACAAACTGGGATGGGATTCCTGCCCCCTAGAAGGTGGGTGGGAGTGAGGGGTGGCCACACCTCCATTAATCAAGAGGGTATGGGATATAAGAGTAACAAGGGAAATGTTACACCTTTCAGTCATCTGTGTCCAGAATGTCCTTGTAGTTCCTGGCAAACGGAGCAGTTCTTAAGTCCCTGGAATCTGGGAGAACAGTCGCTTTAAATATCCACAACAATCAAAATGCTTGTAAACATTCAAAATGGCTGCACCCTCTGGACAGGGAAAAGTTCACAGCTCAGCCCGCCTTCCTCTTTGCTGCTTTCACTTTTACTCACCAGTCACCAGCATAGTCCTCCGTTCAGTCCCTGGCTAGCAGGACTGACTTTTAGGTTAATTCTTGGGTCCTACCACCACTCGGCAATATCCAAGCTATCTGTGCCATCAGAATCGCTGCCAGAACACCATTTTGGTGTTTTCACACAAATTCTTCTGCTAGTTGGAGTTTAGTCCATTTCTATATCCTTCCCTTCAAATCTCATGGGTCCAAGATTATCTTCTCTATCTGTGTTGATTCCCCTTTTCTTTGTTGAAGAGTGTCTGTGCAGTGTTTCTGCCTATTCCGCCATCTTACCAGAACCACTCCCAGTACCATTAGTTCTTGATCATATGCTATATCTTGAAAGAACTGAACATTGACCAATTCTTTTTGGTGCGATGACTCTGTGTACTCCTTCCATCTTCTTTTGATGCTTCCTACATCGTTCAGTACTTTGTATATAGAATTCTTCAGTATTTCAATTGGAGGCTTGAATTTTTCTTGAGTTCTTTCTACTTGAGAAAGCACACATGCTCTTCCATTTCAGTCTTCTAATTCCAGGTCTTTGCACATTTTGTTATAAAGCTTTACTTTGTCTTCTCGAGCCTCCCTTTGAAATCTTCTGTTCAGCTCTTTTATTTCCACATTTATTCCTTTAACTTTAGCTATCCTCCATTCAAGAGCAAGTTTCGGAGTCTTGTCTGACATGCATTTTGGTCTTTTCTTCCTTTCTTGTCATTTTAATGACTTTTTGCTTTCTTCATATATGATGTGCTTGATGTCGTCCTATAACCTATCTGGTCTTCAGTCATTGGTGTTCAGTACATCAAAGCTATTCTCCAGATGGTCTCTAAATTCATGTGAGATATAATCAAGGTCATATTTTTGCTCTAGTGGGCTTATTTTAATTTTCTTCAGCTTCAATTTGAATTGGTATTTGAATAATTGATGGTCAGTTCCACAGTGATCTTCTCATCTTGTTTTTACTGATGATATTGAGCTTCTCCATCACCTCTTATCACAGATGTAGTCAGTTTTATTTCTGTGTATTTCATCTAGTGAAGTCCATGTGTATAGTCATCATTTATCTTGAAAAAAAAATTATTTGCAATGGATGTCTTTGGTCTTTCAAAGTTCTATCAGATGATCTCCAGTGTCATTTCTATCACCAAGGCCATATTTTCTAACTACTCATGCTTCTTTGTTTCCCACTTTTGCATTCCAGTTTTTAGTAACAATAAATACAGCATGATTGCATGTTTGGTCAATTCAGACTGCAAGAGCTAGTAAAAATCTCCATTTCTTCATTTTTTGCTTTGGTGGTTGGTACATAAATTTGAAAAATACTCTTACTAACTGGTCTTCCTTACAGGTATATGGATATTATCCTACCACTGACAGCATTATACTTCAGTATAGATCTTGAATTTTTTTTTTTTTTACAATGAATGCAATGCCATTCATCTCTAGTTTGTCATTCCCAGTATAGTAGACTGTATGATTGTCTGACTCAAAATGGCCACTACCAATCCATTTTGGCTCACTAATTCATGAGATATCTATCTTTATGCTTTCTATTTCATTTTTGACAACTTCCAATTTTTCTAGAGTCATACTTTGTACATTCCACATTCTGATCAGCAATGAACTGTTTCTCCCCATTTTCAGTCATGCCCCATCAGCTAATGAAAGTCCTGAAAACTTTACTTCATCAATATCATGAAGGTTGACTGTACTTTGAGGAGCCAGTTCTTCCCCAGCAGTATTTTGAGTGCCTTCCAACCCGAGGGGTTCACCTTCTGTCACTATGTTCAGATAGTGTTTCATGGCTCTTCATAAAGTTTTCCAGTAATATATCAGGCAGTGTTTCACTACTATTTATAAGATTTACAGTGGTAAATTCTTTCAGAAGCAGATGGCCTGGTCCTTCTTCCCAGTATGTCTTAGTCTGGAAACTCTGCTGAAACCTGTTCACCAAATGTGACCCTGCTAGTATTTGAAACACTGATGGCATAGCCTCCAACTTCACAGCAACAGGCAAGCCACCACAGTACAACACACTGACAGATGAGTGGTGGGATGTGGAGGTAAGTGACTATAATTTATCAGCTGTGTGGCTTGCAAGTCCTGTAGTTTCTACGTACCTTTATGTATCTGAGGTTAAAATATGAGTGTTAGGCCAAATTGTTAAATTCTCTGTCAGTGGTAACATGTAAAAATTATAAAGGATTATTCGCTATCATTCTTTTGATATTTCATAACTCTCAGGGAAAAGAATTATGATTGGTTACTATGTAAATTTTATTGCTGGTATTAGCTGCCATGGAGTCAGCACCTGACTTAAGGTGACCCCACATAAAACTGGATAGGACCACTGTGATCTATAAAGATAGTGGCTGATTTGTCAAAAATAGATCACCTACTCTCTCTTAATCTGGAAATTCTGCTGAAACTTGTCCAGCATCATAGCAACAGGCCAGGTTCTACTGATAGACAGATGGTAGCTAAGCTTGAGGTTCATTGGAATTAAATTTGGGTCTTCTGCTTTGGAAGTGGGAATTCTATCACTGAACTACCACTATCATTAGTCACATTATTCATATATTTACTTAAATTCCTGGAAAAATTAAAAATGAATATTTTCTTAATGAAGTTCTTCAATGGAGTGTAACTTTAGGGAAATATTGAGAAAATATGAGATAAAATTTTAGAATTGTACTGTGACAACCACTATAGGAAGTTATCTAAAGGCTAAACTCAAAGAAAGAAAAAAATATACTGGAAACAGAGAAAGACTACGAAAATTGGAGATATATATATTGTTGTTAGGTGTTGTCGAGTCATCTCTGACTCACAGTGACTCTATGTAAAGCAGAATGGAACAATGCCTGGTTTTATGCCAGCCTCGTGATCCCTGCTATACCTGAGTCCATCGTTGCAGCCACTGTGTCATATATGTGAGATATAGAGAGATGTATGAAATCTAATGATTTAAACCTTATAATCTGGCTTCTAATTTGACCACTAACTTTCTGTGGAATATTGGAATATGTGGAATATTGGCAAGATACATACATTTTCTGGTGGCTAACTACCTTTACTTTTTTCTTTTTTTAAAAAAATTCTGATTTGGGTGAAAGTTTACAGAGCAAATTTGTTTTCCATTCAACAGTTCATACGTATTTTGTTTCATGACATTGATAGCAATCCCCAAAATGTAATAGGTCTTCTCCCATTTCCTCCCTGTGGTTACCTTTTTCCTGCACCCTTCTTTCTTATGCATCCCTGCTTTCTGAGATTTCTCCCTGCACAAATGCTGTCCTTCTGATCTCCTATGGTTGATGGTTCTAAGGAGTTTGTCTACTTGCAGTAATTGTTCACCTCTTAGGCCTGCCTATTATTCGGCTGCAAGTTAAATCAGGGGAATGAGTTCAATTCCAGGCCTAAAGGGTGACTAGGGGCCATAGTCTTGGGGTATCATGAGTCTCTATCAGACCTGTAAGCCTTGTCTTTTTTTTTTTTTTATTGTTAAATTTTGTGTTTTGTTCTACATTTTTCTCCTACTGTATCCCAAATTCTCCTATTTTGATGCTTTTCCAAGTAGTTGTCAGTGGTAGCCATGTCCCATCTAGTTCTTCTGGTCTTGGTTACTACCCTTACTTTGATTATTTCATGGAGAATACCCAATCTCTTCTTCATCAAAATTTCATACACTACTAATTTGGCCACTAACTTTCTGTGGAATATTGGCAAGATATTTAATTATTTGGTGGCTTACTACTCTCACTTTTTTCTTTTTTTTTTAATTGTGATTTGGATGAAAGTGTACAGAGCAAATTCATTTTCTATTCAACAGTTCATACACATTTAGTTTCATGACATTGATGGTGATACTGTTGTCAATACTATTTTGAGACTACTGTTTATTGGTCCAAAGGTTGTTAGGAAGAAGCATACAATTAGATTGAAATAACCACTTACTCTCTTTTCTATTGGAAATAATTAATTTGCTGTTAAATTCTAATTTGAATTGTTGACTTTTTAAAAATAGAATCTCTTTTACTACTATATAAATGAGTCAAAGGTGGTTCCTAAGTTGGCCCCAGGTTTTTTACTTTTTCACAGAAAATTGAGGCCCAATTAGCCCCAAAAGCCCACTAGGTTCAAACTCAAAATGTGCATATTCAATTATTTTTAAAAATAGCCCAAATAAGTATATTTTCAATCACTTAGAGCCTGTTTTGCGTACCTGGAAAACTGCATGTAACATCTGTTAAACACAGATTAAGATGTAGACTTATAGTTGTAAGGACTCCAAGGTACTACTGCCCTTTGGAAATGTCTGACCCAGAGACCACCCACCTTGCTGGCGATATTGCCTAGTCATACTAAGTTATGCCCTCCTCTCTTCCCTCTGTCCCAGATGTTTCTTTGTCCTTTCCTCCATCTAGTGATTCCCTGCATCACTTGCCTCTCTCACAGTTGCATGCATCCAACCTATCAATTTGTGAGCCCTAAGAAGAAGATTGTTGTGCAATACTGGTATGCCATGGTCATGTCATTTTCTTTGATTATCCCCAAACTCTCTTGAATCCATTATTTTACCCATGTTTTACAATAAGTTTTCTTTTCCTCTTTGTCAAAAATAACCTTTCTTGTAATTAATTTTGGAATCTTCAATATTTCTACTTCTTAGCAATGAAAAAAAAAAAAAAAAAAACTAAGGCTACCATATAATACGGTGACCATATTGGTGATGTAAAATTTTAGAATATGTTTTTTCTCATCTTTACTGACAATTTATAAAATGCATATACATCATTGACTTTTTTTTTTTTTTTTTTAATTTTTATTGTGATTTGGGTGAAGGTTTACAGAGCAAATTCATTTTCCATACAGCAGTTCACTTTCACTTTGTCTCATGACATGGACAGCAATTTCTCACAATGCAATAGCTCTCTTCCCACTTCCTCCCCAAAGTTACCTCTTCCCTGTGTCCTTCCCTCCCATGCACTCCTGCTTCCCTGAGCTGTCTTCCTGTGCATACACAGCCCTTCTATTCTCCTATGATTGTTCTCTCTAAAGAATGTATCTACCTATTGTAAATGTTCAGCTCATATATCTGTTTTTTGTTTGTCTGGAAGCCACAGGAGTGGGTTCAATTCTAGACCTGAAGGGCAACTAGAGGCTATAGTCTCAGGGCTTCCATCAGGTTCTATCAGACCAGTAAACCTGGTCCCATTTTTTTTTTTTATTTTATGATTTTGAGTTTTGTTCCACATTATTCAAGTGGTTGACAGTGGTAGCCAGGCCATCTAGTTCTTCTGGTCTCATAGTCATATAGGCTGAGGATCACATGGTGTACCAGTCCCTTGGACTAATTGTTTCCATACATCTCTGGTTTTCTTCATTCTTCTTTGCTCTGGATGAGGAGGGACCCATCAGTGCATCTAGATGGCTGCTTGTGAGCTTTTAAGATTCCAGTTGCTGCTCGCCAAAGTAGGATGTGGAACAATATTTTTGTGTAGTATTTTGTGCCAATTGAGCTTGAATATAACATTGACTTTTAAGGAAGAACATTTATTTTCTCTGAAAATGATTTGGACTTTTAAGATCATCCATCCTGATAGTGGTTTACTTAAATATCTTACTGATACTGAATGAAAATCATTGGAAACTAATACTCCAGACCTCAGAATTTCCTAAGCAACAATGCTGAAAAAATAAAATAACACCATGTTCACATAACTAATAGAAGATTCATTGTGTCTACATCTTGTTTAATTTAGCAGCAGTAGTAGATATAGTTGATTATTCCCATTTCTTTAACATACTTCATTCATTTGGCTCTTAGGACGCCACTGTCTTCTGGTTTTCCTCTTTTTCACTGATCCTCTACTTTACCAAGCATAATATCCTTCTTTAGGGACTTTTCCCTCCTGATAATGTATCCAAAGTACATGAGATAAAGTCTTGCCATCCTCAGTTATAAGGAGTATTCTGGCTGTATTTTTCAAGACAGATTTGCTCATTTTTCAAGCAGTCTGTGATATACAATATTCTTTGCCAACACTATAGTACAAACATGTCAATTCTTCTGTCTTCCATATTCATTGTCCAGCTTTAACATAAGGTGATAGAAAATACTGTGGCTTGGGTCAGGCACACCTTAGTCTTCCATGTGACATCTTTGCCTTTTAATACTTGAAAGAAGTCTTTTGCTGAAGATTTGCCCAATACAATATACATCATTTGTTTTCTTGACTGTTGCTTCCATGGGCATTGATTATGGAGTCAACTAAAGTGAAATCCTTGATAATTTCAACCTCTTCTCCATTTATCATGATGTTGCTTATTAAGCTACTTATGAGGACTTTTGTTTTATTTCTATTGAGGTGTAATCCATATTGAAGACTGTATGCTTTGATATTTATCAAAGTACTTCAAGTCCTCTTTGCTTCCAGCAAGCAATGTTGTGTCATGTGCATATTGCAGGCTATTAATGAGTCTTCCTTTCATCCTGATGTCATGTTCTTCTTCATATAGACCAGTTTCTTGAATTACTGTCTCAGCATACAAATTGAATAAGTATGGTGTCACTACCCCCATCAAATTCTTCCAATGGCTTTCTATCTTACTCAAAGTAAATCCTATCTGACTCATCTCTTACTACTTTTACTTTTTCTGCCCCTTTCTGTGCTTTAATCACACAGAGCTCTTAAGCATACCAAGAATATTCCTACTTCAATATATTTGTACTTGGCTGTTCTCTGCTACCCTGAATACATCTATCTATAGGGCTTACTTCATGACTATCCACAAACCTATACTATATTATCATCTTTTCACTGAGACCTTTCACTACTCTTTCTAAAATTTCCGCAAACACATTTGTACCCTGAATTCTATCTACTTTCTCTGGTTTATTTTTTCACCTGTCACCATCTAAACATAATGTATATTTTACATATTTTCCTTGTTTATGGTCTATCTCTCTGAATGGAGTGTAAATTCCATGAGAGCGGGGATTTTCATCTGTTTTCTTTACAGCTTTGTGCACAACATTTAGAATAGTGCCTGGTTCATATTAGACATTCAATAACTATTATTGAATCCATTCATTTATTTATTTATTCATTCTACAACATTTAATTGCATATCTGTTTGTGTCAGACATAGTTCTAAATAAGGGGTATATATTAGTGGGTTACAAAAGGTTCTTTTCCACATAGAACTTCAATTTAGGGGTTTTATTATAAAAATGGGAGCTCTGGTGGCCGTAGTGCCTAAGGCATTTGACTACTAACCAGAAGGCTGGCAGTTGAAACCCACCAGCCACTCCTCAGATGGAAGGTTGGGCAATCTACTTCCGTAGTGATACTGCCTCAGAATCCCAAGGAGGGGTTGATATGAATCGGATCCTAATCGATGGCAGTGGGTTATTGTAAAAATGTATGTGGTGGAAAATAACACAGGGCATCTCAGCCATAATGCTTAACCATGTGGGAAAACAGAAAATGTTGAACCATTACTAACAATAGGAAACATGGCATTCAAGGCAGCCCAGAGATATGGCTGTGTTTCTGGTTACTCTGTAGGGGTGCATATCTTCAACCATATGTGATCTTCTCCCCAGTCCAAACCATTTTTATTATACAATTACTATAGCAATTCCTTCTTGTCTTCTGGGTACTTCATTATCTGTTCACCAACATTTAAATATCTCACTTTCAATGGTCCATCTTTCCTGTTTAATACTGTGTTAGCATAGTGATATTGGCTTCTGAGATTGACTGTGTGGGCTTAAATTATGCTTTATCATTTTTAAACTTCTAAACTAAGTGACCAAGGGAAAATTGCTTTATCTATTTCTTTTAAAAATCCAGGCAATGAAGAAAATAATATTATGAAAGTTTAGAGTTGTGAGATGTAAATGACTTAATATAAAAAAAGACAGAATAGTGCCTGGCACATAATAAGTACTCAATAAATTATAAGTTTTTTTTTTTTTTTTTGTACAAAATTTGTACTAAATAATTTGTGATACAAAATATCTGCTCACTCTTATTTTCTAACTCACTAATTTCAATGGCATCATTTCTAACTTATAAATGTTCATACTTTCTTAGTAAGTGCTCTAAACTTTGTTAAATTTTACTTAAAAATCAGAGAGTAATTTGTTCTTCATGTTTGTTTGCTGAAACAAACTTGATTTTGTGTTTTGATTTTCTCTTTCTTGTCTTCATATTTTGTTTGTTTGGAGTAATCCTTAAGTAATTTTTACTGAAAAGAACTGTCAGAGAAAAGCTTTCTCAGTTATTGTTTGTCTAAAAATTACTTTGTGTTGCTAATGTTTGCTTGTAAGTTAGAGTATAGAATATAAAGTATAGACTTTAAAGTCATTTCACTTAGAACAGTAAAAGACATTGCTTCATTAATTTCTAGTACTAAATTTGCTGGTAAGAAGTGCAATTCCATATTATTCTCATTTCTATGTACATGGTAGTTTCTCCTCTAGAAAATTTTGAACTTTCTCTTTACCCATGGTATTCTGATATTTCATCAAAATGTGACTAATTAATCCTGTTTAACATTCAAGAGAATGTTTAAGCTGACAGCTAATAGCTTTCTTATTAACCAACAAAAAAAAAAAAACTCACTGTCATCAAGTCAATTTGACTCATAGCAACCCTCCTTGGGTTTCCAAGGTGGTATCTCTATGGAAGTAGATCACCCAATTTTCCTTCTGAGGAGTGGCTAGTGGGTTAGCAGTTAAATAGTTATTTGGTTTATTTGGGGGATTTTTGCCAGACCTCCATACACACACACACACACACACACACACATATATATATATTTAAATTCTTTCCTTCTTTTTTCCCCCTCATCTTCACCTTATGAAACTTCTGTTAGAATTTCTGGATTGTGAGATGATCTGAGTAAGATGGCAAAATAGGCAGACAAACTACATGGACACTCTTCAAGAAAGGAAAGGGGAACAAATAACACAGATATAGAAGATAATCCTGGAGCCCTGAGCTTTGAAAGGAAGGATACTGAAGTGGACTAAACTAAGTAGAAGAACCTGCATGAAAACACCAAAAAAAGGAGACATATGGAGCTACAGTCTGTCAGCAATCCTGACAGCACAGACAGCTTGGATATTGCAGAGCGGTGTAAGCACCTAAGAATTACCCTAAAAATCGGCCCTGCTAGCTAGAAGCTGCACACAGGACTGCACTAGTGGCTGGTGAAGAGGGAGATGGGGTGAGCTGTGGGCTTTTTTCTGTTCAGAAGGCACAGCCATTTTGAATGTTTACAAGTGGTTCGACCATTTTGAATATTTATAATGACAGCATTCTCTAAGATTCCAGGGCCTAAGAATAGGTTCCACTTGCCACAAGGACATTCCAGATGCCAGCAACTGGAAAGGTGTGATATTCCCCTTGTTACTTTTATACTCCACACCCTCTTGGTGAACATAGGTGAGGCCATCTCTCACTCACACCCACCCTCTGGGCCAGCAGGAATTCCATCCTAGTCTGTGTGCTCTAATGGAGCCTGGGTGCCTTGCCCTGGCCTGACCAGATTTTAATTTTGTTTTTAGTTTGTTTGTTTTTGTTTGTTTTTGTCTGTTTTTAAATTATTACTATTATTATTATTATTTCATCCTTTATTATTATTATTCTTTATTCTTCCCTTCCCAGTTTCCATTTTTCAGCTTTTTCTCTCTTTCCTGTTCCTGATTCCCATTTATTTTTTTCTATCTCATGTTTAACTCCATTCCTTGTTTTTCTTTTTGCATTTTCCCATTTTTTTCTTCATTATTCTCCTCCTCTACCCCTTTTCTCTTATTGCTGCTTCCACAGATAATATGTGTTTCCTTTTCTTTTCTTTTTTTGGTGATTGTTCTTCTGTGTTTATGCAGTGTGTTTTTTGTCCACTTGCTGTTACCTTTTTTATGGCTTTTTGATTGTTGTATTTGTCTAACTGAGTGGGAGACAGAAACCATGCTCATACAATGCAACTACACCTCAAACTCCTCCAACTCCACTTACTGAGTGAGAACCACCACTTCCTTCTCCACCAAATGGCCAATGATGAACAACCACCAGGAAGAGCCTGACTCATCCTGAACTACTCTTCACAAACAGTTAACGGAGATCTAAATACAACAATGTCACAATGTCTCAGAGACAACAGACCATCACAGTCCACACAAAGAAGCAGGATAAAGTGGGAGGAACAAGGGAGCAGGATACAGACCCAGAACACCTCCTTGAGGAGGAAGCAGCATTGGAACTCCCTGATGTGAATTCAAAAGAATTATACATAGGTATCTTCAAATTACTGAGAGACAGATCAAGGAAAACACTGAAAAAATTAAGGATAACACAGACAAACCCGTAAAACAATTTCAGAAGAAAAATAAAAAAACAAAAGTACAAAATAAATGAAAAATTAGAAATGATACAAAATCTACCGACAGACATCCAGAAGACTAATACTAAATTTTCAGAAATAAATAACACATTGAAAGGGCAAAGGAGTAGAATCTATGTGATGGAAGACAGAATTAATGAGAAGGAAGACAAATACCTGAATACTTCTTTGAAAAAGGATCAGTCAGAAAAAAGATCAAAACAAAATGAAGAAAGTGTAAGGATAATGTGGGATAACTTCAAAAGGAATAACTTATGTCTGATCAGAATTCCAGAACAGGAAGAGAAAAAGAAAACCACTGAGAAAATTGTCCAAGATTTGTTGGAAGAGAACTTGCCTGATATGATGAAAGATGAGAACATATTCACTCAGGAAGTCCAACAAACCCCAAAGAGGATAGACCCCCAAAACACAAAATCACCAAGACATATCATCATCAAGCTCACCAAAATCAAAGACAAAGAGAATCCTGAAAGCAGTATGGGAAAAATGAAAAGTTACCTACAAAGGACAACCATTAAGAATAAGCTCTGATTTCTCAGCAGAAACCATGCAGGCAAGAAGGCAATGGGATGATATATATAAAAGCCTTAAAGAGAAAAATTTCCAACTAAGAATTATAGCCAGCAAAATTGTCCCTCAAATATGATGGTGAAATTAGGAGATTTCTAGATAAGCAGAAATTAAGGGAATTTGTTAAAACCAGACCATCTTACAAGAGATACTAAAGGGAGGCCTTTGAATAGAGAACCAAAAATAACAAACAACAACCAACCATTAAGACAAAAGATTGTGAGGGATTACTCTGTGTCTGTCTTCTATTGTTTCTGTAAGGACTGCAGGTATTTTGTATCACTGGTGTCTGCAAGATTAGCCTCAGCTGAATTTATCCTTGGTCTAGAGTATACTTTTGTTCACTGACCCCTGTCTGATCATCTCAGTTGTTTATGTGTTTATCTGTAAGCTGGTGTTTGGTGTTAATGGTAATGCAGTATTGTGGACACATTGGTTGGTATTAGCATCTGTTGTCTATCTCTTATGTGCACAATTTGGTCTCCTCCCATTTCCTAATGTTATCATGTTGGTCACAGATCCTTCCTGTATATCCCTCCCACTACCCACATCAGCATGTAGGCCACAACTAGCCCCAAATTAATCCCTGTCCTTCTCTTCCCATCCCATTAACCTACAAGGTTTCCCAAGAAAACCCTTCTTTGTCTTTTTATAGTTATGGG
>NW_006921833.1:2196915-2197734 GCF_000298275.1 Orycteropus afer afer
ATAGAACGGACTGTTCTAAACTCGGGGAGAAAATTATAAATCACAGGGTAACCTGAAAGAAAAATGATAAACCTTCCTATCACAATGAAAAAGAGGACAAGCACAGATGTTTAGCAAATACTAAAACAATAGCCACAAAGGAAATGATAATATGATTCATAAACATAATGAGCTCAGCGCAGAAAATTATATGGGACAAAGAATCCAGGAACATCATGAAAAAATACATAACAAATGACAGCAACCAATTCATACTTGTCAATAATCACAATGAATGTCAATGGATTAAAGCCACCACTCAAGAGTTGGAGAGTTGCAGACTGAATAAGAAAACATAACCCATCAATATGCTGTCTACAAGAGACACACCTTAGCCACAAAGACAAAAACAGACTAAAAATCAAAGGTTGGAAAGAGATATCAAGCAAATGGCAACCAAAAAAGAGCAGGAGTGGAAATATTAATTTCTGGTCAAATTGACTTTTAAGATAAAAACCACCATAAGAGACAAGGAAGGACATTATATAATGATTAAAGGATCAATTTAACAAGAAGATATAACCATAATAAATATCTTTAGACCCAATGAAAGAGCCCCAAAATGCATGAATCAGACTTTAACAGAATTGAAAAGACAAATAGATGGCTCCACAATCACAGTTTCTTTGCTATTCATAAGGTTTTCCCTGGCCAATTCTTTCAGAAGTGGACGGCCTCTTCCTTCTTCCTAGTCTGTCTCAGTCTAAAAACTGGCTGTTACCTATGCACCAGGTGCATCTCGCTGGGTTTTAACACCAGAGGCTCAGCCTCAAAAACAGC
>NW_006921833.1:2204709-2211245 GCF_000298275.1 Orycteropus afer afer
TTCATTCTGCTGTGCATGGGGTCGCTATGAGTCGGAAACGACTCGACGGCACTTAACAACAACAACAACAACAACAATCACAGTAGGAGACTTTAATACACCACTTTCAATGAAAGATAGAACTGGAAAGAAACTCAACAAAGATGCAGAAGAGCTAAACAATACAATTCACCAACTTGACCTTATAGACATCTACAGAGCACATCACCCAACATAAGCACAATATACATTCTTTTCCAGTGCACATGGAATATTCTCCATGATATGGTAGGCTATAAAGCAAGCCTTAATAAATTTAAAGACATTGAAATACTGCAAAGCACCTTTTCAGATCACAATGATATAAAATCAGAAATAAACAATAGGAAGATCAACAGAAAAAGGGAAAACACATGGAAACTGACATCCTCCTTAAGAACAACTGGGTAATAGAAGAAATGAAAAAATGAACTTAAAAAATTCCTTGAATGAAATGAAAATGAAAGCACAACATACCAAAATCTTTGGGACATAGCAAAAGCAGTGATCAGAGGCTGATTTATAGCAATAAATGCACACATCAAAAAAGAAGAGTGAGCCCAAATTAGCACCTTAAACCAGCATCTCTAACAATTAGAATTTCTGGATAGTTTTCTGCTGCTTCTTTGTCTTTTTGCAATGCAATTCTGATAGTAAGCACTCTATTATCTAGCTTGCTAATAAAATCTTCAATTGTGTCTATTATGTCATCCAAGCTATCTATAGAATTTTTTTAAGTTGATAATTATATTTCATTTTCCCAGAACCAGTGTTTTTTGTTTGTTTTTATTTGCTTTGCATAGCAATGTTCTTTTTATTTGCTGTTGTTTTTTGTATATTTAGGTGCTATCAAGTTGATTTTCAACTCATAGAGATCCCGTGTGACAGAGTAGAAGTTCCTCGTAGGGTTTTCTAGGTTGCAGTCTTTATGGGAGCATATTGCCAGGTGTGTTCTCCCATGGAGCACATGGGTGGGTTTGAACCACCAACCATTTGGTTAGCAGCTGAACTGCTTAACTGTTGCACCACCTTGCCTTCTGCATGTACTCAAATCTCTCTGAAGCTATTATATTTGTTTTAAAGTGGTCTTGTGTTTCACACATTAACAATTTTCATGGGAATTTCATTTTGTACTTGGGAAATTTATTTCTTTTCCTTAATGATGTTTTTTTTTTCTTCTTAAAAGTCTGCTGTCTTTTGATTATC
This sequence comes from Orycteropus afer afer, assembly GCF_000298275.1. NCBI lineage: Eukaryota > Metazoa > Chordata > Mammalia > Tubulidentata > Orycteropodidae > Orycteropus > Orycteropus afer. The sequence goes on from NW_006921833.1 coordinate 2,205,934, forward strand.
TGTTTAGATATGCTATATTTCTGCACAAATAACATGCACATTATACATTCTTTTGTCAACTGCACCCTTTCCCAAAGGTATTCTTATAAGCATGCTATTTTAAAAATTAGTACAGTATGCTTTTGAAAATACCTTCACAAAAAAACATATACTGGGTGTGTTATATGATATCATATTACAAAAATATGATATTTTTGTCTATCTATATTAAATGGTAATTTACTGCTTAAAGCTAAATTAGAAGTGAGCTATGCCAATGGTTAATACATTTCTAGTTACAGGAAGGGGAGACTTATGACCTCCAAGTCTGCCATCTACTATTTATTCTGCTTCAGAATACAGCAGGAGTGATTTATGAGTGAGGAAAATACTTTGCTGTTTAAAATGTTATATGAGTGAAGTCATATTGCCCAGAGGGAAGATTATTTTATATACTTGATTTCTTTCCTCAGAATATGATTAGAGTAATTCCTAAATTAACCAATTGCATGATCACGGTATTGTTTCAGTCATAAGAACAAATGTCTAGATTTTCCAAGTTTTCCTTCAAATCACACTTAAAATGGTTGGAAAATTTTTAATGACAACAAAGAAGAAATGATTGTTTAGTAGTGTTCTTGATCTCCATTGCGTAACAGGGAATATATATTTTCTAACTGGCACAGACACAATTTTATTTTTCAACCTAATCACCTACTTTCTTTTCCTAGTCTGATTCTTGCTTAGCTATGAGTTGAGAAATATTCTTCTCGTCATCTTACTCCCTTCCTATCCTTCTCCCATCACTACAAATGCAATGTGTGTTCAATTCTCTCTGAACAACTACCATTCCCTTAAATATGATCAACTTTATAACTCTAAGCCTTTGCTTGTTTCCTCCTGCCCTAACTCTTGCAGACTTCTCAACTCACTGAATCTCAAGGCCTAGCTGAAATTTTCAACTCTTTTGAGGTGTTTCCCTACACTCCACACACACACGCACACACGCACACTGCCGTCGAGTTGGACTCAACTCATAGCGACCCCTTCTTAGGTTTCTGAGGTGGTATCACTGTGGAAGTAGATTGCCCAACCTTCCTTCTGAGGAGTGGCTTGTGGGTTTGAACTGCCAGCCTTTTGATTAGCAGTCAACTCCATGGAAGTATGAAATAATTCTTTTCTCATTCCTACCATTTTTTTTTTTCAGTTACATATTGATTATTTGGATGCATTTATCCTGCTAGCTTTTTGTTTTGTTTTGTTTTTCTTTTAAATAAATCTTTTATTGTATACTTCTAAAAATATTTTTTTGAGTAAATGAATGAATAAATCTGAAATCTGTAGGTTTGGACAGAAAAGTACCCACTTGGCTAATTATCTATTTGCAACACTTTTTTTTTTTTTCTTCATTAACCTCACACAACTGTGTCTGTGTCTTCCTGAATAGTAGCAGGTGTTGGACAGAAAGACTATGATAAGGATCAGATGGGATAGTACTTGATTGATATATTTGAGGTTTAAAGAAAATCCAAAAGAATAGTGTATGAAGTGTATGATGGGATGATGATTTGTTTCTGGATGAAAGGTTTAATTCCACAAGTTATATTTATTATATTGGCTTTAGCAGCTCTGGTGGCATAGTGCCTAAGACATTTGACTGCTAACCAGAAGGCTGGCAGTTCAAACCCACCAGCCACTCCCCAGAAGGACGACTGAGCAATCTACTTCCGTAGAGATACCACCTCGGAAACCAAAGGAGGGGTCTCTATGAGTGAAATTGACTCGACGGCACTGAGTACAGAGTGGGAGAAAATATTTGCCTATTACATATCTGACAAAGGAATTATCTCCAAAATTTATAGAAAATTACAACACCTCAATGCCAAAAAGACAAACAATCCAATTTGAAAATGGGCAAGGAATATGAACAGACACTTAACTAAAGACGATACGCCGGTGGCTGACAAACACATGAGGAATTGCTCATGATCATTAGCCATTAGAAAGTTGCAATTCAAAACAATGATGATATATCACCCCAGCAATAATAGCAAAGTTCAACAGGACAGAAAATAACAAATGCTGGTCAGGCTACAGAGAAATTCGAACTCTCATACATTGCTGGTAGGACTGTAAACTGATACAACCATTGTGGCAAATGGTATGGAGTTTCCTTAAAAAAACTAAAACTAAAAATACCATTTGAACCAGCAATTCCATTACTAGGAATATAACCTAAAGAGGTGAGAGGACACGAACAGACATATGCACACCCATGTTTATTGCAGCATAATTCGCTATAGCAAAGAGATGGAAACAACCTAAAAGCCCATCAACAGATGAATGGATAACCAAACTATGGTACATTCACACAACAGAATACTATGCTATGTTAAAGAACAATGAAGAATACGTGAATCATCTCACAATGTAGATGAACCTGGAGGACATTATGCTGAGTGAAATAAGTCAATCGCAGAAGGACAAATATTGTATGAGCCCATTATTGTAAAAAGTCAAGGAAGGGTTTGCTTAGGGAAGGGAACTCACTTTGTAGGTTACTGGGGATGGGATGGATGGGGAGGGAATAATTTTGGACTAGTTTGGCGCTACATGCTGAGTTGGGTAAAGGGAGGGATGGTATGGAAAGAGTCTGTGACCAGCATGATAACATTGGGGAAAGGGAGGACACTGAATTGTGCACATAGATATAGATGACAGAGGCTAATACCAGTATATCCATAACACTGCATTACCATTAACACCAAACACATAGACAAGTGAGAAGATCAGATGGTGGTCAGTGAACAGGAATATACTCTAGACTAATGGTAGATTCAGCTGAGGCTAATCTTGCACAGATACTAGTGATACAAAATATCTGTAATCCTTACAGAAGCAACAGAAGACAGACATAGAGCAAACCCTCATAGACAGCCAGACACTGTGGGAGAGAAATCCATCAGATCTCCTGACTCAGGACCATAGTACTGGGGAACATCAGACTCAATTGGCACAACAAAATACATAAAAATCCTGTTCTACAACCTACTTTGGTGAGTAGTGACTGGGGTCTTAAAAGTGTTTGAGCGGCCATCTAAGATGCAGCTAATGTCTCCTAGCGTAGAAAGTGAATAAGAGTGAAGAAAACCATGGGCATTTGGAAACAATCAGTCCTAGGATATGATGGACTTCAAGACCAGAAGAACTAGATGGTGCCTGGTTACCAATACAAACCATTCCGGAAGCGAACAAAACTAGAGATCCCGGATAGAGTGGGAGGAAAAAAGTGGAACAAAACCCCAAAACACAATAATAACCAAAATTACTGGTCGGATAGAGTCTGTTGGGACCCCCCAAAACTATGGCCCTGGAATACACTTCAGCCCTGGGATAAGACTCGTTCCCAATGGCTGGCTCTGAGCCCAATAGTAAATAAGACTCACATGCAGACCATTCAACCCAGGGCAAGGCATCAACCTGCTCTACAGCAATACATCCCTTGGAGCAATTAGCTGTGAGGCACCAGAGGGGCAACATTCACATGGAGGAAAAGCTGGGCAGGAGTGTATAACACAGGGAAAGGGAGGTTACTGGGAAGGGAGAGAAGGAGAATGGGTTAGGGCTGGGAACGGTAATTAGGGAGTGAAACCAAATGTACACAAAATATTGAATGTAAAACAAATTATGCTCTGTAAATCTGTACCTAAAGCACAATAAAAAATAAAAATGAAACAAAATGAAATAATATATAGTTAGGTTTTTGTTATTGTTTATTTCTCTCTTTTTTTTTCTTTACTCAGTATTTTATACCTGGGATTTATCTGTATAAAAACAAGTAGATGTTTGTTTATTTTGACTGGTATATTTATTCCATTATGTGCCTACCACGCATATTTATGTATTTATTACCATGTTGATGAAGATTTAGGCTTTAGTCAATTTTGCAATATTTCAGACAACACTGCAGTGAACCTTCTAGACAACACAGGCATGACTAGATTATATTCTTACTGGTAGAAATTCTGGGCCAAAGAACGTGTCCTTCTTTGACTTTACCAGATGTGCGTAAATTGCTTTACAAAGTGTTTATATGAATTTATATGCCATCTCAATATATATGAGAGTTTCTAACCAATGGATGACATTCTTAAATTTTGCAAATCTGTTGGGTAGTAAAATGACATATCATTTCTTTAATTGGCAATTCTTTATTTAGACTGGCTCTTTGTCTTTTTCCTCTCTTTTCATTTACTTGTAGATTTTTAAAATGAATTCTTCACATAAATCCTTTGGTAGTTAAATTCATTGAAAACATGTCTTTTTCTGTGACTTTACATTTCACTATATTAATAGAGTCTTCTGATTTTTTTAAAATTACCTTTTAATGTAGTTATGTATATTAATAATTTCCTTTTTATAGTTTCTTCTTTTATTTATCTTTAAATCTTTTCTGAGACTGTATAACACTCCTGTATAGCTTTTCTAAAACTTTTAAAGTTTTATTTTTTATTTTTAGATCATTTGTGTGCATAATATAAGGTAGGTCTACTTTCTTTCTCATATAGATAATAAATTGTTTTTGTGTAATTTGTTAAATAGCCTATCTTTTATTATTTTCCCTAAAGTATGATACTATTTCTGTACTTTTTATTTGATTAGACTTTTTGTTTTGTTTTGTTTTCTATCTCTACAAATCCCAAACCAAACGCAAACTCTTCCAATTGTAATAGCTCAATAATAACATCTTGGAGGCCAAGGGCCCCATAACCTCCTTCTTTTTATTTCTTCTTCCAAATTGTCTTGGTTCTTTTTGATTCTTCAGGCTCGTATTTCAATTTTAGGGCTGGCTTCCCAATTTCTATTTTTCAAAATGTTGGAATGTTGACTTAAATTGATTATATTACATTGTAGAGAACAGACATTTTTAAAATATTGAGTCTTCCCAGCCACAGAGATTTTTTTATTTCCAATTTATTTAGGTCTTATTTTATATCCTTCAATAATTCTATATAATTTCTCAATAAAGGTCTTACACATCTCTTTTCAGTTATTTCCAGGTACATTGGAGAGTCTTATTATTGTAAGGAAATAGCTTTATTCTTATTATATTTCCTTGTTGGTGACTGCCACATACAGGAATACTATTGGCATGTAGTTAAATATTATTCAGTCTTGAATCTAACATATTTAACTTTCTTATTACATTCTTATGATATGTTTAGAGATTTTCTTGGATCTTCTAGATAAAATTACCATCTGTAATAAGGAATACTGTGTTACTTCTTTTTTTTTCTACTATATAATGTATCCATCTGTAAATAGGGACTACT
>NW_006921833.1:2211770-2213733 GCF_000298275.1 Orycteropus afer afer
GAAACCCAAGGAGGGGTCGCTATGAGTCCGGGCCGACTCGACAGCAAATAACAACAACAAGTATTTTTTATGGTCTCATTACAATATCATACCTCTAGTATGATATTGAATACTCCTACCTTAATGGAAGTACTTTTTAAGTATCATTCTTAGCTACTGTAAAGTATAAAAGTTTTAAGAAATAACTTAAAATTATGAATTCAGGTCAGTATTTTCCTTTAAGTTTTCTGCTTTTGCTCACGTATATAAAAGATAGAAGATGGTCAACATTTATGTGTTAAATTATGAATTCTTATACTGTATGTATCATCTCACCACTCTTCTGTCAGTTTATCATACTGTGATGCCTTGCCTATTGCTGTGAGGATGGAGGCTACACCATCAGTATTTCAAATACCTGTGGGGTCACCTGTGATGGACAGATTTCAGTGGAGCTTCCAGACTAAGACAGACTGGGAAGAAGGATAGAGCCATCTACTTCTGAGAAAACTGACCTGTGAAAACTTTATGAATAGTGGTTTAATGCTGTCTGATGTATTACTGGAAAACTAAATGAATAGCAGTGAAATATTGTGTGATACAGTGCAAGAAGATGAGCCCCTCAGGTTGGAAGGCACTCAGACTGTGATGAGGGAAGGGCTGCCTACTCAAGGTAGAGTCAACCTTAGTGACATGAGTGGAATAAAGCTTTGAGACCTTTATTTGCTGATGGGGCATGACTCAAAATAGGAAGACAAAGTGCAAACATTTATTCAAAATCAGGATGTGAAATGTATGAAGTATGGATCTAGGAAAACTGCAAGTTGCCAAAAATGAAATGGAAAGCATAAAGAATGATATCCTAGGCATTAGTGAGCTAGAATGGTCTGGAATAAGCCATTTTGAATCAGATAGTCATATGGTCTATTATGCTGGGAATGACAAATTGAAGAGGAATAGTGTTATATTCATCATCAAAAACAATGTTTCATGATCTATCCTAAAGTACAATGCTGTCAGTGATAGGATAATATCCATACACCTACAAGAAAGACCAGTTAATACTACTATTATTCAAATTTAAGCAATAACAACTAATTCAAAAGATGAAGAAATTGAAGATTTTTACCAACTTCTGCAGTCTGAAATTGCCCAAACATCCAACAAGATTATTAATAGTCACTGGTGATTGGAATGCAAAAGTGGGAAAGAGAAAAATCAATGGTAGTTGGAAAATATGGCCTTGGTGATAGAAATGATACCAAAGACAGCATGATAGAATTTTGAAAGACCAACAACATATACATGGCAAATACCATTTTCAACAACATAAATGGAGACTATATATGTGGACCTCACCAGAAGGATACATAGGAATCAGATCAATCCCATCTGTGGAAAGAGGCCATGGGGAAGCTCTATATCACTGGTCATAATAAGGCCCGGAGTTGATTGTGGAACAGATCATCAATTGCTCATACGCAAGTTTAAGATGAAGCTGAAGAAAATTAAATCAAATCTATGAGAGCCAAAAAGTGACCTTGATTATATCCCACATGAATTTAGAGACCATCTGAAGAATAGATTTGAAGCATTGACACCAATGACATAAGACCAGGTTAGCTGTGGGATGACATCAAGAACATAATACATGAAGAATGCAAAAGGTCATTAAAAAGAAAAGGAAGAAAAGACCAAAATGGATGTCAGAAGAGACTCTGAAACTTGCTGTTGAATGGAGAGCAGCTAAAGTGAATGGAAGAAATGATGACGTAAAAGAGATGAACAGAAGATTTCAAAGGGTAGTTATAGAGAAGATATAGTAAAGTATTATAAACTAAAAAGGAAGATGGTGTTTCAAAACCCAGTGGGATGCATATGGTGCACAGGTATCAGCCCAGCTTACAGACTGAGACAGACTAAGAAGAAGGAAGAGGCCATCCACTTCTCAAAGAATTGGTCAGAGAAAACCTTATGAATAGCA
>NW_006921833.1:2216255-2233595 GCF_000298275.1 Orycteropus afer afer
TCAAGTTGCAATATTGAAGGATTCTATAAGCAAAATATTGAATGATGCAGGAAACATCCAAAGAAGATAGAATGAATATACAAAGTCAGTGTACCAGAAAGCATTGGTTGATGTCCAACTATTTCAAGAGGTAGCATATGATAATGAACCAATGATATGGAAGGAAGAAGTCTAAGCTGCACTGGGGGAATTGGCAAAAACAAGGGTCCAGGAATTGATGGAATACCCATTGAGATGTTTCAGCAAATGGATGCAGCACTGGAAGCTTACTCATTTATGCCAAGAGATATGGAAGACAGGTACCTGGACAACTGACTGAAAGAGATCAATATTTTGCCCATTCCAAAGAAAGGTGACCCAACAGAATATGGAGATTTTCAAACAACATCATTAATGTCACACACAAGCAAAATTTTGCTCAAGATAATTCAGAAACGTTTGCAGCAGTATATTGATGAGGAACTTCCAGAAATTCAAATTGGATTCAGAAGAGGATGTGCAATGAGGGATATCATTGCTGATGTCAGATGGATCTTGGCTGAAAGCAAAGAATACCAGAAAGATGTTTACTTGTGTTTTATTGACTGTGCAAAAACATCTGACTGTGTGGATCATAGCAAATTATGGATAACATTGTAATGAATGGGGAATTCCTGAACACTTCATTGTGCTCATGAGGAACCTATACATAGACCAAGAGGCTGTTGTTTCAACAGAACAAGGGGATACTATATGGTTTAAAATCAGGAAGGGTGTGCAACAGGGTTGTATTCTTTCACCATACTTGTCATCTGTATGTTGAGCAAATAATAGGAGAAGCTGGCCTTTATGAAGAAGAGCATGGCATCAGGATAGGGGGAATAATCATTAGCAACTTGCAATACACAGATGACACAACCTTGCTTGCTGAATGTGAAGATGACTTGAAGCATTTACTGATGAAGATTAAAGACTACAGTCTTCAGATTAGATTACACCTCAAATAAAGATAACGAAAATCCTTACCATAAACAACATCATGATAAATTGAGAAAAGGTTGATGTTAAGGATTTCATTTTACTTAGATCCACAATCAACACCCATGGAAACAGCAGTCAAGAAATCTGACATTGTATGGCACTGTGTAAATCTGTTCCAAGGGACCTCTTCAAAATGTTAAAGAGTGAAGACTTCACTTTGAAAACTAAGGTGTGCCTAACCCAAACCATAGTATTTTCAATTGCCTCATGTGTATGTGAAAGCCAACAGTGAATAAGGAAGACAGAAGAGTTGATGCCTTTGAATTTTGGTGTGGTGAAGAATACTGAAAATATCATAGACTGCCAGAACAAACAAATGTGTCCTGAAGAATCATGCAGCTGGAATGCTTCTTGGAAGAGAGAATGGAGACTTTGTCTCACCTAGTTTGGTCATGTTGTCAGAAGGAACCATTCCATGGAGAAGTGTATCATGCTTGGTAAAGTGGAGGGTCAGCAAAGAAGTGGAGGACTCTCAATTAAATAGATTAATGTAGTGGCTGGAATGATGGGCTCAAGCATAGCAAGGATTGTGAGGATAACGCACATTGGGTCCCTGTGAGTCAGGGATGACTGGATGGCACCTAGCAACAACAAAAACAACAACAAAACCAACAATGTATCATCTATTATTTCTATAGTTTTGTTTATTTTACGTTTATATCTCTAACTCAACTGAATTTTGCTTCAGCAAAAATAATAAGGCGATACTTAATTTTGTATATTTTCAATACAAAATTTCCCTAATATTGCTATGAAAAAGCTATTATTTTCCTATTAATTTGAAATATTAGTTTAATTGTACACATAATTTTTTATATTGAGTTTATTTCTAGGAACAAGTGAAAGCGTGAGATATGGATAAATTGACAATCTAGCTCTTAGCACAGTGTCTGGCACCTAGGAAATGCTCCATAAATATTTGTGAATTAAATGTATGAGCTAAAGAATGAAGCAAAGCTCATCCCATCTTATTATCCGTAATCTGGCTTTTGCAAAGAGTTGTGAGATACAGAGAATTTTTATGTGCTAGTGTAAATCTTTTTTTTCCCCCACTAAGAGCAGGTCCATATGAATTAAAAAGAGAGCCTTGATATCTTTTAAGCTATCTGATTCAGAAGTAGCATTCTTCCCCAGAAGAAATGGCCCTGTAGTGGTTAAGTTTTGAGGTTCTTCATTTATAAAATGGCTTAACCTTGTCATAATTGTGATGCTAAAATGAGAAAACAAAATTAATGTATTTGTAGAATGCTAAGCTCTACACCTGTCTGATACAATTCTTTCAGGCACCTTCTAAATGTTAGCAACTTCTAAAGTCTTGCTCCACACAAAACCTGTGTTCAGTTCTTTTTGCCTGGGTTGTGGTAATAGCCATTCTTCCTTCTTGTACTTTTCCCTCCCCTTGGGATCTACACTTCATAGCATAGAGGAGGAGTTAGGGCAATAGATTCTGGGTTGAAATGTTGATTCCACCACTTATTAGCTGTGTGGTATTGAATTTATCCTTAAACTTAACTTAAAGATTACCCTAATTTGATCTGGGCATTCTTATTATAAAATGAGACCAGCAGTAATGAATAATCTATATGAAGTACACAATGCCTGGCACATAGTCAGCAAATAATAATTTATTATTATTATTATTATTTACACCAATGGGCTCAACCATATCAACAATCGTGAGGATGGCACAGAACGAGGCAACATTTGCTTCCTTTATGCATCATGATTGTTGTTGTGTGCCATCGAGTCGTCTCTGACCCATAGCGACCCCTCCTTGGGTTTCCGAGGCAGTATCACTACGGAAGTAGATTGCCCAACCTTCCTTCTGAGGAGTGGATGGTAAGGATCTGATTTAGGTTTTAGATAGAGTATTCTGGTAGATGAATGCATCATGATTAGTCTACCAGAATACTCTCTCTAAAACCTAAGTCAGATCCTTACCATCCTTCCTTGAAGCTTTCAGTCTTTGCTAGAAGCCCAAATCTGCATAGTAGAGTAGGTAAATCCCCTTATAATCTGGCCACAACTTCTCCTTTGCACTCCACTTACCCCTCATCCCTTCCTCCCTCATTTCTGAATTCAGTTCCCCAAGTAGACTATGTTCTTTAAAGTCTCTAGAACTTGGCACATGCTGTTCCCTCTTTCTGAGACATCCTTCCTTCCCACTCTAGCAAAAGATTTCTGCTCCTTTAAGTTTTGCCTCCTCTGGCAACCATCTCTGCCTCTCCCTGGTAGAATCATCAACCTTCCTGTTGCCATATAAACTATCTAGAGTTCTACTGAATTTACTTATATTTGTTTCTGTCTCCCGGATGAGTCTGCGAATTTCTTCAGGTCAAGAACTCTTAAGTCATAGTAGACTTCACACCAAAAACCAAACTTATTGCCTTGGGGTCGGATCTGACTCATAGTGACCACTCCTCGGTTAACGGAGGCTGTATCACTAAGGAAGTAGATTGCCCAATCTTCCTAGGGAGGAGTGGCTAGTGGGTTTGAACAGCCAGGTTTCTGGTTAGCAGTCAAATGCCTTAGGCACTAGGCTACCAGAGCTCCTTCCCAGAAGGCCTAGAACACAATAAAGACTTAATATATGCTGTTAAACAAATGAACAAACTCCTAGTCCAGGGAATCCTGCTTAGATATGCTCAGTAATATGCATCCAATGGAATGGACTGAATTTAACAAAAGTGGAATTTGCAGTGGGTGGCCCTAGAAAAAGGAGTGCCTACCCAGGGCTGCTACTTCACCTCTTGCTTCCCTCACCTGTCCTTAGGACAGAGACAAGAGAGGAGGAGGGAAGAAAGGGGGAGGACTGAGTGGACAAGTTGGCCCGCCCCTCCCCCTCTTTCTCCCACAAGGAGAACATTAAGCCAGATAGCCAAGACACCACCCACATGAACCTGATTCCTGCAGTCCTGAGTTTCCTCTGCCCCTTCTCATTTTCTCCCTTTTCAGCCTTTGGGCAGTCCCCTTCCTCCCCTCCCACTGGAGAACTGCCCGCCTCCAGACTCCCTATTCTAGGACCACCGTGACTGTCAACGAAAGATGCCAATCACAGGCCTCTGCAAGATCCCTGCGAACCGAGTTTTTTTTTTTCCTTTTAAATCAGGTTGAGGGCAGAAAGGAAATGAACATAGCATCTTCCAATACCCAACGGAAGCTCTGTCTACACATGCACATAGGGTCCCGTGCACAGAAACAGCAGGTTGTCTCCGATCGCTGGGAGGACACGGAGCACACCAAACAGGAACTTTAAAAGGGATTGAAAGCTGTTGCCTGTTCCCCTAGGAATATTGTTTGCAAGGCACAAGGTGTCTTTTGGTAGTGATCACTCTCTGCGCATGCGCAGGTCCATTCGGGGAATTACTGCCCTGCCGCGGACTAAGTTGCATTCCTTGAATCTTCGCAGAAAAGACAATTCTTTAATCAGAGTTAGTAATGTGGACAGTACAAACCCGAGAGAGTTTGGGGCTTCTCTCTTTCCCTGTGATGATTGCCATGGTCTGTTGTGCACACAGGTGAGCTACTGTTGTTGAATGTCTTTTTTTTCCTTTTCCTCTTGGTGTTTTTCTTTTTACATGCTTTCTGGATCATGTATCTTGTTATTTGGGGGTAGGTATGCCTGTCTGTTTTTATGTCTGCCGGCAGTTTGTGCTGATCTGAATCCAGTTCCCACTTCTTCCCTTCAGCGCCAATGAGCCCAGCAACATGTCATACGTGAAAGAGACAGTGGACAGATTGCTCAAAGGATATGACATTCGCTTGCGGCCGGACTTTGGAGGTAATGCTTCATCTTTTTTTCAACCTGTAACCCATTTATAGTTCTCCTTTTCTGTCAAAGATAAATGTCAAAAGAAAAGAAAAAAGAGAAGAAAAAAACATGTCATTTTCGTAAAGGTGCACTTCGTCCCAGGGACACACACACACTCCCACTCACTCCGGACCCCTACCCGCAGGTGGATGAAGCCCCAAGCAGAGCCGACCTTCCCGGGCCCGACACACCCTCTGCACAGTCACTGCATCACGCGTGTGTCTGTACCTGTTTTCCCAGGCAGTCCCTGTAGGGAGGTCGGGGGAGGGGCCCTTCAGAATGGAGAGTGCGCCGGGAAGCCCCCCGCCCCTCCTCAACCCGCCGCGACTCCGAAAATATGTCCATAACCTGCTCCACCCTCACCCGCAGGGCCCCCCGTGGACGTCGGGATGCGGATCGATGTCGCCAGCATAGACATGGTGTCCGAAGTGAACATGGTGAGTGGCCTCGCGATGGGCCAGGCGTCCGGGTTTACGCAGATGCGAAATCGACCCGTCCCCCTTGCCCTCTGCGTGCTTTTGGCGGTCACCTCGCCCCCGGCCCTGGGGTCCCACTCAAGCGCGCGATCCCCACTCTGGCACATACAACCGTCGCCCCCCTGGTTTGTATTTTCGACACACTGGCTACTGCGGTGTTCCGGAAGAAACGCGCTCCGCACTATTTTGGGAAGGACCGTGACTGTAGAGCTAGCTGATCGGGTGGGGCGGAGACTGAGCGTTACTTTAGCCGGGTTTCCTTTTGTGTTCAGAGGAGGAGGGCACCATCTGCTGGCGTCCAGGCGGCTTGCACTGGGGTCCCCGGACCGTGCTCGGCAGCCGCCCTCCCACCCACCCCTACCCCCGCCCCGGGCACAACCTCCGCATCCCGCGGACAGACCGACCCCCAGGCCCCGCCACCAAGTGCACAGTTGGGATTTCAAACTCCAGCACACTGCTGTGACTAGAGTAACAGGCTGAGACACAGTCCATACGTGCTAATACGAAAGTGCTCAGCCTGCTTCTGGGGAGATTTGTATTGTTCCTTGTGGGGGTCCATGAATTTGTCTCGCTCTATTTGCAAGTTTAAATTGGAAAAAAAAGGGGGGGGATCGGATTATTGTTTTGCTCTGCTCTGGAAACCTAAGCATGCCGCCGAAAAGCCTGATGATAAACGGGACTGTGGAAGGGAGGGAGGGGGACGATGGTAACATAACTGCAATCCTTTCATTTCTACATTCTTTTGTTTCCCCTTTTCACCCCCTTTTCTGAAGCGGTTGCAAAATGGATTGAAATCATAGCTGGGACTTTTTGTCTATTGGCTGTTTCTAAGCACTGTGGGTAGCAGTTTTCCAGTTGTTAGAGTTTCAAACTGTTGCTTCTTGTAAGGCAGAGGGGAAAAAAAGCCTGTTGCTTTTCTAGAATCAACCACCCAGGGAACAGCTAGATCTGTGTGCGCAAAAAGGCCATTTTTATTCCACCTGAGAAAAAATATTGTGGCAGCAGAAATTCAGACACCCTGAATTATTTAAACATAATTTAAAAAACCTTTTGGGATTTTATCACTCTATAGCTATAAAGCTATTGACTTGTCTTTTTCTTTCATTCTTCGTTTGTCGTTTTAACATGCTACGGTGTAAGAGTTGTTCATATGTATATGGTGTTATGTCAGGGAAAATATGTTCATAATCTATTGACTAGGATTAGAATTAAAATTACAGCTATTACATTTATGTATTTTGTGGTTCTTACTGCCCATTGGTTTAATTAGCTTATTTAAAATTTAATTAGCTTATTTAAAATACTATTTTTTAAACAATATCTCTGATTATTTTACTGATAAAAGAAAAAGCTGGTTAAAAAATCAATGCACAGGGGATGTTTTCTGACTGGGCAAGGATTTTAAACCAACTGACTTCTGTATTCTGTTCTCATATGTGTCAATACCACAAAGCAAACCAAAACACATTTTTTATAAATACTCTGGAGAATGCAATACCATGTGCACATGTACAAATTGTTCCCAACCCGTGACATTAGAACTGCAAAAATTAGACAATATATTAATTTAACCAGTTGTTTGTTTCATGTGGATAAATGGTACTATTTATTTTGGCACTTTGTAAGCACCCACAAAGATAATTTTTAAAAATAGGAGGTGATTCAGAAAGCTCAGAAGACAAATGTACCTTTGCCAGTGCTCCACTGTACTGAATCTGTATCATTCTTTTCAGAATTTTTACAAACATGTAATTCTCTCGATTATATTTACATACATCTGTTTCAGTTCTTTTTTTAAAAAATTAAATAGGGAAGTTGCTGATTACTAAAACAACAGCCGCTAACTCTATATAATCAGCTATTCAACTAAATTCATATATAACCTCAGAAAATAGGTTAGAATTTAATTGTAATACCTATGGATACACCTAATACTGATTGAATAATATAATGTGTTTTCTCACTGCCCCATGTGTATGTACATTTAAATTTAAAAACTACTTATGCAATTAAAAAAAAACCTTGAAAAATATATTTTACTTAAATACCTATCAGATTTCCAAAATGATGGAAAAATGGAAACCATTGAAAATTGAAAAAATAATAATTGATTTACTTATTCTTCCCCATTTCTGCTTTTAATGAGAGCTACTCAGACTACAGGTTTATTTTCTCTCATTTATGACAAAGCATTGACATAAGTAGATTGAAAATAAGCTTGAGAAAACTAGAAACAAAGAGGAGATTAAGATCCAGGGGTCTGTGTAAACACAACCTGGATGATTAACCCCTGGGTGAGTGAAAATTGTCTGTATTATCCTTCCATTTTTGGATAATTCAGTATGGTTGAAAAGTCTGTGGGAAATAAGACCTGTAGCTTTTTATAGTAATCATGCTTCAGTGCCCCAATAGGCAGTAATTTTTGAAATTACTTAATGACCAATTTTCATCAAAACTATCAAAAAATAAGGGTTAATACACTAAATGTAAATTTTAAGAACATTGAGAATAAAAGACTCATAGCAACCCTTTAGGACAGGGTAGGAGTGCCCCACAGGTTTTCCAAGGCTAAATAAATCCCTATGGAGTGGGAGCAGCTGATGGGTTTGAACTGCTAAACCTTTGGTTAGCAGCCTGGTGCTTTAACCACTACACCACCAAAGCTCCTTACTAAAACTTGGTTTATTCATACATTGTTTTAAAAATTTATTGCCATTACCACTAATTCCATGGCTGGAAAATTGAAATGATGTTTGAGCATTAAATTAATAGGCTTGAGAACCAGCTTTTGTTAACGCGTGTTCTTTTCAAATGTTATCCTAAATGAAATATAATCCCAGATTGCTTTATAGAATCATCTGTTTTGAAGATTAACATGTTATCAAGAGTATTTTCTGATTCATGGCCTTCAGGACAAAAAATGTTTTTCCCCAATTAAGGGGGCGGGGTGCAGAGAAGGAGTCTTTATAGTGGAGAATCTCTCCAATGAAGAATTATTGATTTTCAGCAGTGAATGTAAATATGCTAAAGAAAAATCCTTATGCAAAAAATATGTATTTGGGAGAAAGAATTTTCAGCTGGTATTATTCATTAAATTAGGAAGACTTTTCAACCATACTGAATTATCAAAAAATGCAAGGATAATACAGACAATTTTCACTTACCCAGGGGTTAAATAGCATTACGGGATACTTATGCATGTGATAGCAGCTACATATTGTCATTTTCTAAACAGTCATCTCCAAAAAGTCCTGTAATTTTCTACTCAGTTGATATTAAACCCTTCAACATCCTTTTTTAACTCCCTCCCACCACTGAGCCAAAAGCTTATATACATCCTCAGAAGTGAAAACCAAATGTTGCTGTTTTTATTTGCCATCGACTCAGACCCGACTCGGACCGGACTTGGACCTGACTCATAGCGACCCTTCCTTGGGTTTCTGAGGCAGTATCACTACAGAAGTAGATCACCCAGCCTTCCTTCCAAGGAGTGGCTGGTGGGTTTGAACCTCCAGCCTTCTGGTTAGCAGTCAAGTGCCTTAGGCACTATGCTACCAGAGCTCCTAAAAAACCAAATAGACTGACTAAAGATGAACAGGGGGCAGTTGGTGTCAGAGAAGATAGTATCAAAAAACAAACAAGGCCACTGCCTTCAAGTTGACTCTAACTCATAATGACCCTATAAGACAAATCAGAACTTCCTCACAAGGTTTCTAAGACTGTAGATCTTTACAGAAACAGACGACCACATCTTTGTGCCTCAGAGAAGCTGGTGAGTATAAACCATAGATGTTTTGGTTAGTAACCGAACCTTTAACCACTATGCCACCAGTGCTCCTTCCAAGGAGATAACAGCCCCTAGAAATTGGCCTTAAACTTACACTAACATAACATCTGTTACTGTGAGTCCGGTAGAACACAGGTTGTTGTCAGCAAGTCTTCTCTTTGAGTACTAGATTGGGGGAACACATTCACTACCTGTAAATAGGTAGCTAAATTGTTCTATTTCAGATTCCAATCACCAGCTTTTCTTATTAAGAAGTTGGCTCTGATCATCGTATAGGTGTACCAACACAGCTCTCTGTTTCCATTTTAAAGACACAGTGGTTCAACCTACCATACCCAGAAGACTTTTATCAAGTCCGGACTCAAACCCACAGCTGTGAGTGGATTCTGACTCATCATGTCCCCAAAGGAGAGTAGAACTTCACCCATAGGGTTTCTAAGGCTGTAAATCTTTAAGGAAGCAGATGCCTCATCTTTCTCACGAGGATCAAGGATCGGCTGGTGGAGAATTCAATCCAAGCTATGCCCAATAATTGAGAGCTATCATTGATTCAATGTTACCTTCTTTCATGCAAGAATAGATGAAACAGTGGATCTTTCATAGACATTGTAATTAACAACAAAAACAATCCCCTTAAAACTGTAAAATGAGCACATATGATAAATAATGCTTAAAAGGAAAAAAAAAATAACTTACCAAATATCGTCTTAAGTTACACTGCTATTGTTTGTTGTTTTAATAGTTGATTCAGGAGATTTCTGGTACACACTTGAGTTGTGTTTGTCACCACCTTGGCAACTCAATACAGTAACCACCTGTCTGAATTTCCCTTCATTTGTCTAGGTTAGTGCTTCTTAGACTTTAAGATGCATATTTTGAATCAGAGGGCCGGGGTGGGCTCTGATATTTGGCATTTCTAACAAGCTGCTGCTATTGTTGTTAGGAGCCATTAAGCTGATTTATGACTCACAGTGACCATGTGACAGAGTAGAACTGTGCCATAGTATTTTCTACCAGCCGCTCCTCGGAAGTAAGTTTAGGCAATCTACTTCCATAGAGATACCACCTCAGAAACCCAAGGAGGGATCGCTATGAGTCGAAATCAACTGGACAGCAGTGAGGTTTTTTTTTTTTTTTTTTTTTTTAATCTTTGTAGGAGTAGATTTCCACATCTTTCCCCCACGGAGTGTCTGGGTGAGTCCAAGCTGTCAGTTTTGGGTTGACAGCTGAGTGTTTAACCTTTACACCACCAGGGCTGGTATTTTGACTACATTTAGAGTAATAACCCAAGCCATGGTATTTTCAATTGCCTCATATGCATGTGAGAGCTGGACAATGAGTAAGGAAGATCAAAGAAGAGTTGATGCTTTTGAGTTGTGGTGTTGGTGAAGAACGCTGAAAGTGGACTGCTAAGAGAACTAACAAATCTGTCCTGGAAGAAGCGCAGCCGGAATGAGCCTTGGAACCAAGATTGGCCAGACTTCATCTCACATACTTTGGTCGTGTTGTCAGAAGGGACCATTCACTGGAGAAGGATATCATGCTTGGTAAAGTGGAGGGTCAACAAAAATGGGGAAGGTCCTCAATGAGATGGATTGATACGGTGGCTGGAACAATGGGGAAGAATTATGAAGCTGGCTTAGGACCAAGTAGTGTTTTGTTCTGTTGTACCATAAGGTGGCTATGAGTCAGAGCTGACTCAACGGCACCTAACAACAACAAGAACAACAGCAGAGTAATAAGAAAAACAAACTCACTACCACTGAGTCAACTCTGACTCATAGCGACCCCCATGGGATTTCCAAGGGTGTAAATCTTCACAGAAGCAGACTGCCTCATCTTTCTTCCATGGAGCAGCTGGTGGGTTCAAACCACTGACCTTTTGGTTAGCAGCCAAATGCTGTAACCACTATACCACCAGAGCTCCTGACTAATAAGTTTACAGAGTATGTTATTTTAAGATCTAGCTATATAAAGAAGTGGACATGTTTTTCTCTTAAGTTGCTGTAGGAAAGGTATTATTTCAACATTTGAAATTAACACTAATTCAACAGGTAGCTGTGCTCAAGAGAGAAAATTAGTTCAGTAATTGATGATGAACCCCAAATCCACTGCCATCAAGTCGATTCTGACCCCAATTGGTTTTCCAAGGCTGTAAATCTTTACAGAAGTAGATTGCCTCTTCTTCCTCCTGCGGAGCAGTTGGTGAATTTGAAACTGCTGACCTCCTAGTTAGCAGCCAAATGCCTTACCCACTACAACACCATGCAAGAAGATAAAGATAAGCACACGATTGATGGGGCTTGACTTAAAATAATAAGCAGTTCTCCTAGCTGTATTGATGCTTATAAAGCAGGCAACCCTAAATGATGACCATGGGTTGGAATTGACTTGATGGCTTGGAATTGTTTTTTTTTGGTATAGAAATATTACCAAGCAAAGCACCTCCAACAATAATATTCTGCTGTTTTCCAGAACTCCAGTGACTTTTCTTCTTCAGAATAGAGAACATTGCACACTGCTTTTCCCCCCACTGAGGAGCTAGCAATAGCTTTGTAAAATAGTCTAAACATACTACTGCTGCTGTCAGTAAATTCTCTGAAGTTATAATAGTATTTCTTTGCAAACAAAGCAAATAGGTCAGTACCATTTAAAGGCAGGAACAGATATCAGCAGTTAAATAAAGATATAAACACGTTTTCTCCTATAGGAGTAAGCACACAGGTCTCTCTTTTACGTGTCAGGTTACAATATTACACCATCTGGAGTGGCCAAGGAAAGAAAATCTTCCCTTTACCTTTTATGCTTGGAAATAACAGAAATAAGAAAAAGTTCTTTTCAGCCACAAGGAAGCAAGCCTATCTAGATTTTCCAAAGTTTGAACTTCCATTTGAAAGACTATGTTCTTAGAATTAAAGGACCCGATTGGTTAGTTTAGTGTATAAACCCACCACGATGACCCAGTAGGACAGAGTAGAACTGCCCCATAGGGTTTCTAAGGCTGTAAATCTTTATGGAAACAGACTGCCTCATCTCTCTCCTGTGGAGTGGCTGGTGGGTTTGAACTGCTGACCTTTCAGTTAGCAGCCAAATACTTTTCATTTTTATACAATGAAAATAAATAATAATATTTATTGAATGTTTTTTATGTCTGAGGTACGGTTACCAAGTGCTTTACATTAGTAACTCATTTATCTTTGGAGACCATGCTATTATTATCCCTCCATTATATGGAAAAAACTGAGGTTGATAGAAGGAGAAACTAAAGTTGAAAGTTGATAACTTGCTCAGAAACTATACAACTAATAACAGCAGAGCCAGTATTTGAGTTAAGCAGAATCAAGCCTGGCTCCTAATCAATAAACTAGTTTTTTTTTTTTTTTTTGATCTTCCTAGTATTTAAATTTGGGACCTTCAACAACTCCTTTGACATCTCTGAGCCTCAGGTTTCTCCTGTAAAATGAAGGCAAATACGAGATGGCTAAACACAGTTCCAGTTCAAATATTCTGTGATTTGAGCTTTGATCTTTAAAAATTATAGACTCTGTCAAAATCAAGAATCTTCCTCTCTTGCCTATCTTATTCTCCCTGTTACACCTGTCAGTCAGCAAGCATTTATTGAATTCCCACTGAGCGCAAACTATGGTAATCTCCTGGGAAAATTGCAGCAATGTTTGTGTGCAATCTGGGGCCTCTTGAATAATCATTTTAATTGGCCATGGCATTGTCATCCAGCTTTTTCCTCTTTCCATTCCCAAAGACAACAAAAAGAAACACAAAGAGTTGGATCAATGGTCTTCAAAATCACACTTGACTGATGCCTGGTTTATATTGTATTGAACTTTGGAGTCAAGACCAAATTGAAAACATTTTTTCCTGATCCTTTCCATTGCATTCAAACTGGAGATATTGCTTCATTACTGCCAAACTAATAGATTTTTCAGCACTTGAGGTGAAACAGAAAGAAACTATATATTTTCAATATCTAGGAGTCCCAAAGTAGCCCTCATGATGCAGTGGTTAAGCATTTGGCTGCCAAATGAAAGTTGGTGGTTCAAACCCACTAGCTGCTCCACAGGAGAAAGACATGGCAATCTGTTTCTGTAAAAGATTCCAAAAAAATCCAAACTCACTGCCACGGAGTCGATTCGATCCATAGTGACCCTGCCTTGGGTTTCCGAGGCTGTGTCACCACTGAAGTAGATTGCTCAACCTTCCTCCAAGGAGTAGCTGGTGGGTTTGAACTGCCAGTCTTCTGATTAGCAGTCAAATGCCTTAGGCACTATGCTGCCTTGGAAACCCTGTGAGATAGTTCTACTCTTTCCTATAAGTTTGCCATGAGTTGGAATCAACTCAATGGCAATGGGTTAGGTTGATTTCACCTTGGAAGTCCCATAGGGTTTATTCAACTTGCCTAGCATCCTGCCATCAAGTCATCTGGAAACAAAGGATAAAAGAAAGATGTTGATCTCAGCAGAATATCAATATCAGTTCTCTGATTTTTTATCTTGACAGCCCCCAAAGAGTAGCTTTTTGATATATTGCATTATAAAGGAAAGTAAAACATTTCATAAGACAAATGAATGGTATTGAATGTTTCCAAGTGATTTGAGTTTCAGTAATGGGGTTTAAATGACGTCCTTATACTTGAAGATACTAGATAGATGAATAAGAATATGCGTATAGTTGATGAAAGGTTAGTACATAGTTTTCCCATAAATTTTAAGAGGAATTTATTTATTTTGAACGAATCCTGCAATTCATAATACCTGGATTGAGTTTCTACATTTTAGAATTATTTTGTTTTCAGCTTGTCATATATTTCATGAAGTCTCTTTTCTGCTCTCTATTAAAAGGGAAGGAAGTTAATAGTCAGGAGCACTTAACAATCTATTACTCAGCACTTGGCAGAAATGCTCAAGTAAGGATTTACAATTAATTCATATCAGCAGTGATAGTGTAGTGAAGAGGCTAGCCACAAGAAAAAGAATGAAAGATATATGTTTTTTCTTCAATGAGCCCAATTAGACCTTTTAGGAATCCTTATAGTGCCTAAGGTACTTGAGTTTTAACCAGAAAGCCTGTGGTTCAAACCCACCAGCCACTCCTCTGAAGGAAGGTTGGTCAATCTGCTTCTGTAGTGATACTATACTGTCTTGGAAACCCAAGGAGAGATCACTAAGAGTTGTTAGACTCCAAGGCACATAACAACAACAACAATCCACTAGGTACCTAATTCTTCCTACCCCTCCCCCCACTCGCCCATGCATTTCAACCTGTTAACATATGAATTTGAGATTGAAGAGAATTTTCCAAGAGGGTTCATTCAAGTATTCTAGTAATTAAAACAAATGTGGCTTCTCTCCTAGTGGAGTTTATAGATTTTCTTAGAATACTTATTTTATTTTTGGGTGCTGTCAAATTGATTTTTTTTTTTTTAATTGTGCTTTAGGTGTAAGTTTACAGAACAGAGTTTGTTTTACATTCAACATTTCGTGTACATTTGGTTTCACTCCCCAATTACCATCCCCAACCCTAACCCACTCTCCTCTCCTCCCTGCCCAGCCCCCACCCCTCCTGTGCCCCTCATAGTTATGCCCTCCTGTGTGTCCTGCATTTTCTCCATGCAATTGTGAATGTTGCCCCTTGGTAAGGGATGCATCTCCATATAGAGTATGTGGGTGCATCACCCTGGGTTGAGTGGTCTGCGTGTCTTATTTACTGTTTGGCTAAGAGTCAGCCCTTGGGAGTGAGCTTTATTCCAGCCCTGAAGTGTATCCCACAGCCATAGTATTGGGGGTTAGAATATTTATTTTAAATCTGTAATCTTGAGTGAAAATTTTTTCCTTTGGAAAAATTCATAGATATCTGGGTTTTGGGGTACTTCCGTTCAACACGTACTGATTGAACACTTAGCCTTTTATCATGTCTTCCTGAACTGAACAATGTTGTGTTGTTATGTGCTGTCGAGTCGGACCCAACTCATAGCGACCCCTCATTGGGTTTCCAAGGCAGTAGCACTATGGAAATAGATTGCCCAACCTTCCTTCTGAGGAGTGGCTGGTGGGTTTGAACAGCCAGCCTTCTGGTTAGCAGTCAAGTGCCTTAGGCACTATGCTACCAGAACTGAACAATAGGGAAATATAATGAAGACATGTTTCATGCTTTCAAAGATTTTAAAGTGTAGAGGAGAATTATACATAAGCAATTATTTTAAGGCAATGTGGTAGATGCTATGCTAGAGACATGCATGCACAGGGTCCTATGGGAGCAAAGAGGAGTGGTCCTTAAGAAATGGTGAAGGGTTAATGCCTAAGATGAATTTTAAGAAGTAATAGCAGTTAACCCTGTGTATAGGATTCAAATGAGTAGAACTAACAAGTAAAAAGAAGGGCATAAGCACAGGCAGGTGTTGCTTGAAAACAGAGTGGAATGGTCTGGGAACTACAGGAAATTCTCTATTATGAGAATTTAAAGGACACAGGGAAGATTGTTAAGAGAATAAGACAGATGCTAAAAGCAAGGTGCAAAATCAGTGTTACTGAATGTTTTCACTTGTATAAAAAGAGGCCTTTCTATAAATATAGATGTGCTTGTATATGCCTTGACCATTTCTGGAAGAATACATAAAAAATAAGTAACACTTGTTGTCTCTTGGAAATGGAATAAGGACTAAGATTGTTAAGGGGAGGGACACTTTCTGTTCTTTATATGATCTTTTGAACTGTTTGATGTTTTTAACAACATATATATTTCTTACTCTTTTATTTTAAAAAGATAGTCAAATATGTAAAGAGAAATGATGCTGGAGTGTTCATGCTCAGGAAATTGATCTTAATCCCGAGATGCAGAAAATTTGCTAATTGCATTTCAGCTAGATCATTTTGGTAGCTGCATAAAGGATGTCCGGTGGCGTAGTGCCTAAAGCACTTGACTGCTAACCAGAAGGCTGGCGGTTCTAACCCACCAGCCACTCCTCAGAAGGAAGGTTGGGCAATCTACTTCCGTAGTGATACTGCCTCAGAAACACAAGGAGGGGTTGCTATGAGTCAGATCCAACTTGACAGCTGTGAGTTTGATTTTGATTTGGTAGAGGATCAAACAGAGAAGGCTCATATTGGGGGCACTCTTCCCAGCTAGGAAGTTAAGAGGGTGTTTCAAGGTCCAGATGAAAACCAAACCCAACCCACTATCATTGAGCCAATTCTGACTCACAGTGACCCGATAAGGCAGAGTATAACTGCCCCATAGGGTTTCCAAGGCTGTAAATCTTTACAGAACTAGATTGCCTCATCTTTTCCCCATGGACCGTCTGGTGGGTTTGAACCACCAACTTTTTGGTTAGTCCAATGCTTTAACCACTACACACCATCAGAGATCCTTAAGGTCGAAATGAGAGAGGATATGTGCTGCATAAAGGGCATGGAGGTGGCATCTTCTGACCTCCTCTGATCTCACAAGGGGGAAACAGACTCACCATCAATAGCCCAAGGCTTATTCCTATGAGGCCAGACATAGTGCCACCCTCCAACCTCTTTGCTAATTCTGACATCAGCCTTCCCTCCAGCAGCACTCACTACCTCTCTGCTGGGTTTGATAATTTGTTGCAATGGCCACACAGAACTCACAGACACTACTCATGATTATGGGGTTTATTAGGGAAGTAACAGGTTACAATTCAGGTTC
This sequence comes from Orycteropus afer afer, assembly GCF_000298275.1. Taxonomy (NCBI): domain Eukaryota; kingdom Metazoa; phylum Chordata; class Mammalia; order Tubulidentata; family Orycteropodidae; genus Orycteropus; species Orycteropus afer. The sequence continues at coordinate 2,233,036 of NW_006921833.1, forward strand.
AGGAATGCACTCAAGACAATTCTTTGATCAGGACTGTCTCCCGTCTGCTATGTCCTCAGACTTGCCTTTCTGGCTCTTGGCCTCTAGGCCTGGCCTTTGCCCTGCTTGGGCAAGTGGTGCAAGGCTCTTTTAGCTCTGCCAATAGGTATACCTAAGTGCATCTCACTCTACCAGTAACCTCCTGCCCAAGGGCACACAACTTTTTCTCTCCGTGGGCCGGAAAGCGTGCTGCTCCGTGTCCTGCCTGTTGGCTCCACTGCCACTCTCTCTCAGCCAGGCATCTCTCAGCCAAGTAGGTCTGACACAGGGATCTTGGGTCCAACGTCACACTCCACTTCACCTCCAGCTCTTCTCTCTTGACGGAAGTGAGATCTCCCTACTGTCTCCAGGAAGGCTCATTTTAAGCCTGGCAGAGTGACAAAACCAGCCAATCCCATCAGAGTTCTACATAACTTATCTGTATGGTCCCACCCAGTAATCTGGTGGGAGTCACAAAGACTATGGCTAGAAAAGCCATACTAAGTAATTTACTGCACCACACATGCCTAGAGTAGGACAGT
>NW_006921833.1:2234275-2251239 GCF_000298275.1 Orycteropus afer afer
CCTTCCGAGGAGTGGCTGGTGGGTTTGAACCGCCAGCCTTCTGGTTAGCAGTCAAGTGCCTTAGCCACTATGCTACCAGAGCTCTACAGGGTGAAATTCTGGGGACCATAAATAAGGAAGCTAAAATAGGCCCATCAGAGATGTAGAGAATGGGTGTTGCCAAAAATGGAGAATAGAATAAAGTGACTTTTGATTACTCTTGGAATATTGTACTTTATCTAGAAGGGCCTAGATCCTGATGGGATTTATTACATACTTTACATATTCTCCAGAGAAGGAATCTTTGTATTCTATTTTGGTTGCTTTTAAAACACCATATAGAACCATTTGAGATCAAAATGGCAGCAGTTTCCCAGGGAATAGAACTCAGAAAGCAGGGATGATAGGAAAGAAGGATGAATGGAAATAGTACCACAGGGAAGAAGTGGAAAGAGTGCTGTTACATTATGGGGACCGCATTCAAAGTCATGAAACAGAATGTGTATGAACGGTAACATGGAAAACCAATGTAATCTGTAAACTTTCTATCAAATTATAATAAAAAATATTAAAACAAAAATAAATAAATAAAACATCATATAAAACCCAAACCAAACTCACTGCCGTCGAGTCAGATCAGACTCATAGTGACCCTTCTTTAGGTTTCTGAGGCGTTATTGTAGGTGTTAAAAAAGATGTACGGGGAACCTATTTGCACAGCATCTGCTCTCTCTTCCACTGCGTGCCCTAAGTGACTCAGTCCTTCTGGAACGTTGTGTTTCCATGTGCAATCACATGAAATCAGTGTGCGTTCTTGTAGAAAGTATACTTGGTGATGATATGAGACCAAGAATAACAGTGCGAGTGAGACTGGCGCTGTGCCCTGAGAGATGAAGCCTACTTGCCAGGAAATTAAAAAGTGATCCCAGGAGCTTCCCAGGAGGACTGCAATATTCGAGTGACCTGCAGGGATGATTTTAAACAAAACTTCTACAGAGCCCTGGCCACTATGGTATGGTCTCCTGGAAACAGGTGTCTGTTTAAGCGAAAGCTAACTCATAGTGGAAGTAAACTTCCTTAGTAAATCCTGAAGCTCAGTTAGATTATATTATTTAGTTTAGACAAATAAGAAATGGAAGCAGTTAGAGAAACACATTCAAATAGAAAAGGGCTTTTAGGTAGCTGTTAGCAGTCAGCTCTACCATCCCTCTTTTTATTGGAAAAGAGTATGGGTTAAGGTCTTTCAGGTACTGCAGGTGAGTTGTAGGTAAAATGCCTTGTTCTTGTTGATAAATGGATGACTTAGGGAAGTTCCTAGGAGCAAATCCTACTTGCCTAAGAGGTTTTATTAGGGGAGCTCTGGTGGCGTAGTGCCTAAGGCGTTTGACTGCTAACCAAAAGACTGGCGGTTCAAACCCACCAGCTACTCCTTGGAAGGAAGGTTGGGCAATCTACTTCTGTCGTGATACTGCCTCGGAAACCCAAGGAGGGGTCGCTATGAGTTGGATCCGACTCGACAGCAGTGCATTTGGAGTTTTGGTTTTCTGAAAGCCGGGGAATAGATTTGATGAGAGCTCAGGGTTCCTGCCTACTCTAACACTCTATGACTCATGGAGATGTTTTTTCTTCAGGTTTATTATTTCCAAGGGATTGATACACAACTCTCTAGACTAGAGAAACAGCTTTGTGATTTTCGTGGAGACAGTTCAATGACACTCACCTGAAATACTACTTGTCCGTAGAACATTTTCTCATGTCAGAGCCCCTTGTTTCTCTTTCCTTCCACCTCAACCCGTCTCCCACCCCAATATCCACTTCAAAACCCACAGGAAGTCACATTTCTTCTATGGAGACTTTTCTATAGCCATACAAGGGAGAATTCTGCTAGGGAAAGAGTGGATGAGCATACAAGAAAGTTGAAGATTCTTAAAAGACAGAAGACCCACTATAGTGTAATAATCAGCCTGTATAAGGTTCTTGCTAACCTTGTCTTTTTTCCCCCTCACTATGTAAGCTCCAAGAAGTTTAGGATTATGTTCTTTATGTTCTCTATGTGGCCCCTAGCAATTATAAGATTTAATAATGATAACATTTATTAGGATTATAAAAGATTTTTTCTTGTCATAAAATAGTGTTAGTAATAATGGCATTTACATTTTTTAATTCAGAAATTAATAGTTTCTCTGTCAGGTCTACCTTACACCTTCATCTGTAATTTTCTTTTACGCTGAACATGAATCATGAGCTGTTTCCATGGAAACAGCTTCATCACATGGCACAGCCAGTTTCACAGACACAAAATCACCTCATGACAAATATTAAACTATACACATCTGCATATATATATATACACACATATATAATACACATATATCTATATAAATAAAACTTTTCATCAGCTTTCCAAAATAATCACTGCTTTTCATTTCATCTAAATGTCATCACCTTACCAGCACTCACTATCCATATTTCTAGAAACATTTAAAAAATTGTTAAGGAATAAGTTGACTGATGACTAAAAAATGAATGGAGTTGCAAAAGAAGGAAAGTCACTGAGTTTCTGTTTATGGTGATGGAGAATTTGGCAACAGGTATCGGTGATGGTACACATGTTGATCAATATAATTGGTGTCACTGAATTGTGCATGTGAAAATATTGACTTGGAAAATACTGTGTCATCTATTTATTTACAAAAATAATATATATTAAAAAAATAGTTCATGTGAAAAAAAAAAACGGAAGTAAAATCAATTGTAACAGGCAGCCTATGGAAAGTGGTTCCTCAGCCTATCTGGAGAGGCTTTTTTTTTTTTTTTTTAAATGAGATGTATTGGATTTCAAAAGATAACCAAAGAAATTTATCAAGTATGATAATACAAAGGAAAAAATAATCTGTCTAATCCAGAAGTACATATACTTATCATGTGTTCATATATAAGGGGCCCTAAGTGATACAAATGGTTAATTGCTCGACTGCTAGCCAAAAGCTTGGAAGTTTGAACACACTAAGAGATATCTAGGAGGACAGGCCTGGAGATGTGCTTCCAAAAGGTCACAGCCTTGAAAACCCTGTGGAGTGCAGTCCTTCTCTGCACATATGGGGTAGGCATGGGTTGGAATCGGCTTGATAGCAAATAACAACAACAATTTATGTGTATCTACGTATCTATCTATCAAGAGAGCCATTTTTGCTGTAATTGTATCTTTGCAGCCAGATGGTCTGTTTGTTTTAAAATGTCAACTTCATCTAAAACCTCCACATCCATATAAGAATTTGTCATAACCAGTAAATGTGGTGAATCAACTACCACATTAACTGGTGGTGAAAGATTCTTACCACAGACATAACCACCTCCTTCTCCACCCCCCACAGATACACACATCCTTCAGCACATCCAGAAAAAATAAAATAAAATAAATAAAATAAAAAATAAACCCAACAATAATTGGGAGAACAAAAAAATCCCAATTCAAATAGTCTGCTGAGGTGAAGCTGATGAGAAGAAAGAAAATTTACTACAAAGATTAATGCTGATCATTGAAAACTTCTGCTTTAATGTAACAAGAACATAGTTTTAGAAATTTTCAAGTTGGAAATGGAAGGAAGAGGACAGGATGACAAATGTGGAAAGTAGAGTGTATTTACAGAACTGAAACAGAGATTCAGGACTTAGTGAGACCAATCACCTAGGTTTATTTAAACACTATTTTGGGAGACACTTCTAAAAACTATGTTATCATGAAATTTGGAGAGAATTTCCTAACTTGGTTCTACAAAATTGTGGAAGGTAATGACTTTCACAGTGCCTAAGGCATCTGACTACTAACCAGAAGCTTGGTGGTTCAAACCCACCAGCTACTCTGCAGAAGCAAGACTGGGCAATCTACTTCTAATACGATTTACTGCCTCGGAAACCCAATGGGGGTTGCTATGAGTCTGAATCAACTCTATGGCAGTGGGTTTGTTTTTTGGGTTTTTAATGACTTTCAGATTATTGCAAAATGACACTTGCCTTACTGTGTTCAAAATTACTGTTATAAACCATAAACATATCTTGATGAATTATGTTGTTGCCTAGTCACTGTCCAACTTTTCTATATTTTAAAGAATTTGCACCTTTGATTCTGCAAAACTGACAGATACGTGAGTCAAAACTCTAAGTGATTACCTTTATTTGTTTTTCAGTACATTTCTTCTGTACAATAACACTGACTGAAAGTTAGTTTTGAATGAAAGTATGGATTTCTGTTGAGTGATGCAAATGGTTAATGCACTGGGCTGCTAACTGACATGTTGTGAGTTTGAGTGCACCCAGAGGTGCCTTGAAAGAAAGGCCTGCGACTTCCAAAGAAGCAGCCATTGAAAATTCTGTTGAGCACAGTTCTACTCTGACACATGTGGGGTTGCCATGAGTTGGAGTTGACTCAACAGCACCCTTTTGTGTGTGTGTTTTTGTTGATGGTTGCTACAATAAGTAAGGAGCAGCAACTGGGAAGCCACCAACCTGAAATGTCATCATCGTAATTTATAATCTTCACCTTTGATTCCTGTTAAAATGCAAATCACTCTAGGGAGGAAATAATAATGCTGGTCTTCAATTCTTGTATTTATACCAAAGTGTGAATGAATGGCTAAGAGGACAGGTTTGCTTAAGGGACAGTGATTTGAAAGGGATATGAGGGAAGAGAGGACATTGAGTTAGTTATTTCATACTTTTCTGAGAATCAGCAATTTTCTGAGTTTAGGAGCTGATATCAAACAGCTAGAAAAAGTGACTGAGATGTGCTGAGACAGCATTTGTGTGGCTCACACTGATCCTCTGCACTTGAAAAGCCTTTAGCTTGATCCGACAAGGATGCCCAGTATTTTACAGCCTCAGATGTGAAATCAACAAACTCAATTCCATTTTCTGGAGGTGTAGTATCCATGCTGCCTATTTGTTGTCTGGTTGAGGTGACAGTAATATTTTTCAGTTTTAATAACTTGATTCTCATAGATAATGTAAGTATCCAGTGGGCAATGCACACTGGGAATTTATTAAGTCCAGTTATTCCTCTCCCCAGTGTTTATCATTTGGATTTTCCTCCTCAAGTGCATTCCCCTCAAGATATATTTGAATAATTTTAAACTACTTCAAAATGTCAAGATGGTGTTGTCTCCTAATTTATACTCTCAAGTATAAATCTCGTGACGACATAATTTCTTTGATTCTCTGTTCCATGTAGAATGGAAATAATAATTCCTGCTCTACCTATTTCAGGGAACTGTGAGAATCAAAAGAGATAAATCATATACAAATATGTACTCATGTATATAGGATGTTTGTTGTTGTTGTTTGTTGTTGTGTGCCATCGAGTCGGACCCGACTCACAGCAACCCCTCCTTGGGTTTCCGAGGCAGTATCACTACGGAAGTAGATTGCCCCATATAAGCTGTAAAATACTATATTCATGTTAAATGCTGGCATTTTTATTAGTTTGCTATTATCTTCCAGGTTTATAATGAATTCCTCTTTCTGAGAATTTATCTTTCTGATGCAGGGATGTCAGGAGTAACATTAATTTACATTTATGCATAATCAAATATAATTTTTGTTTGATTTTGGGATTTTTATCATGCACTTGAAATTCACAGTACTTCTAATTGTGAAACTGTTTTGTGAACAGTGATGGAAAAAAACGAAATTTTCCCCATCTTCCTCCTGATAGCTTTCTCTTGGCTCTCACTCTGGGAAAGAGCTGGGTTCTGTTAACTTAAAGTTTCAATCTGTTTTTGGTCTTGCTCTAAATTTTATATTTTGCATTACCTCCCTGATATATGGGAGGAAATGGAATAGGTGGTTTTCTATGACCTGAGCCTGGGAGTTAGGGCTCCAGGGTTGAGTTGACTTCTAGTTTTTAATTACAGGCCCTCCACTTATGGGATATGTTACCTTGGGCATGTTAACTAATTCTTTAAAGATCATATTGTTTATTGTCCAAACATACACTTTTGAGAGTGAAAGGAAACACTATTTGTAATTATTTTGGAACAACAAGTATACAACCAATACTGTCCTCTGAAAATCAGGATTTATGAATATTCCATTTAAGTGCCTTCCAAAGCCTCAATTTTGTTATCTTTAAGATGGGGATAAATGACACTTTCTTCTTAGATCACTGAAGGTTAAATGAGTTAATGTATATAAAGCTTTTTATCGCAGTGCTGGCCTCTTCGTAGGTATTTAGAAAAAAAAATAACCAGTTAGTTTTAAACGTGATATTCATCATCATCACCATCATTATTGTCATCATCATCATCATATTGATTGAGCACTTACTGCATATCAGACACTCTTCTGAGTGCTTTACATGTAAATATAAACAACAGAATAAGGTGGAGTATGTGAGATAATCTAGTAAGAGTTTTTAAACTAAAGTTTGTAGATAATCAAATGAACACGTGGTCTATCATCTCAATTCTGCTTATTAAGAGCTTCATAAGAGCAACGAAACTTGCTAGGAACTGTGAAGGGTTATGAAAAATTATAAGATTTACTTTATTTCTTCAAGGAGCAGCCAAGAACCTCGCTGAGAAGGTAAGTTATGGAAAGACAAGTGGCTGGACAAGCTGCTAGGCCATAATTGACCACAAATGGCATAAAAAAATGACCCAAAGATGAAATCCCATGTCATGGCATTAGGAGAGAAAGTACAACCAAGTTACTTGTGCAGGAGGATATCAATCTAGATAGGAGGACAGGGTGGTGATAGATATTCCAGGCTGTTGTTGTTGGTGTTATTGTTATGTGCCGTCGAGTCTGACCCAACTCATAGTGACCCCTCCTTGGGTTTCCGAGGCAGATTGCCCCATCTTCCATCCGAGGAGTGGTTGGTGGGTTTGAACCGCTAGCCTTCTGGTTAGCAGTCAAGTGCCTTAGGCACTATGCTACTGCATAAATAGTATTAAATCTGTAGAGGTAAGATTACTAAGGGTATTTAAAAAAACAGAGAGATTCATTACTAGCACATGATCTTAAGGACTGGAAAATTATTCTAGAGTGTTGGTAATTATAATGAATGTTTATAGATAACATCTACAAAGCATGTACCATTCTAAATACTTTACACACATTAACTCATTAATCCATAAAGCAGCTGTATAAGTATATATCATTGTTATCTCTATTTTACAGATGAGGAAATTGAGGCACAGAAAAGTTAAGTAACTAATGTGTAGCCCAAGGCTATACAACTAATAAATGGTAGACCTGTGATTTGCACCCAGGTAGACAGGCTTCAGTGTCTACATGGGGTACTTCAGTTACTAAATGAGATACATCACAAAGCACCATTATTTCTAATAATGCTTAAACATAGAGAGATTTCAAATACTAGGAAACATGGTTAGTGCTTAGAAAAATGGTACTTAGGAGGAAATTCATTAGGAAATGGCATTGTTTTAGCCTAGGGTCAAACTTTGTGAAAGTTAAGGAGTGGCTTGGTTAATGTCTACAGTTTATGAAAATGTTTGATTTACTAAGTAAATTGACCTATTAAGTAGATTGTATGATTTAAAACATTATGTTAGTCACTTATACAAAATAGTTAAAGAGAATGGATTTGACCTCTTTTCTGAGATAACTCTTTTGAGCTGATTGGAGGAAACTTAATTTGGAAAAGGAAGCAAAGTTGAGATTGTACATAAGGAAGAACATCTTGACTGTAATGAGTGAGAAATTACCGGGAGGAACTACAAAGGATAGTTGTGAAGTGCCTATTCTTAGAAAGCTTGTGAATAAGAAAAGATAATTTTATCCATCCTAGTTGGCTTAGGTGGCTCTTCTGGCCAAAGGCAAGAGTGTGATACCAGAAAGAAGATTTCCCTAAGACTCTTCCCAATTTAGGTATTTGGACCCCAAGATTATTTTAGTTGGTATTTACAAAGGATCCGTTGCAAGATTTTTTAAAAATGTAAGTTGGTTGTTGTTAGGGGCCCTTGAACAGAGTCTACCCCATAGGGATCCCTCGTGGGCACAGGACTGCCCCCGAGGGTTTTCTTGGGTGTGCTCTTTTGCTAAAGCAGATCACCAGGCTTTACTCCTGTGGAGCAGCTGCATGGGTTCTAACTGCTAACTTGTCCTTTAGCTGCCTCATGCTTGACTTTTTGTGTTACCATATTTCTCCCTTTGTATATATGTTGGTTGTTGTTATGTACAACAGAATGAAATGTTGCTCAGTCCTGCACCATCCTTACTTATGCTTGAGCCTGTTGTAGCCACAGTGTCAATCCATCTTGTTGAGAGTCTCTCTCTCTCTCTTTCTCTTTCTGTATAAGACATGTTGCCATCACATCCATAGCGACTCATAGTGACAGAGTAGAACTGCCCTGTAGGCATTCCAAGGCTGTCTATCATTATGGAAGCAGACAACCACATCTTTCTCCCACGGAGTGGCTGGTGGATTCAAGCCACTGACCTATAGGTTAGCAGCCAACCACTTAAATATACACATACAGGAGTCTTATGTGTTTATATATCCCACATGTAAAATTCACACATATAAAATTCAATAGGGTTACTACCTTCAACCACTTAGAGACAGTGTCATAATGTTGGTTCAATCCCACCAGCCACTCCTCAGAAGGAAGGTTGGGCAATCTACTTCTGTAGTGATACTGCCTCGGAAACCCAAGGAGGCGTTGCTATGAGTCGTATCTGACTCAATGGCAGTGCGTGTGTGTGTGTGTGTGTGCACAATCATTAATTCAGTGGCTGTTTCTTGAACAATGAACATATATTAATTAAAGTTATAATGCACCCTATTCAAATAATCTCAGAAGAAGTTACCATGCCATCAACCTTAAGAGCAATTAATGGGTAGGAGATGCAAGAGTCCTTAAATTTTCAAAGGCCAAGGGTCTTCTATAATGAGAACTTCTTGCAACAAAGTTCATTCCACTGACTATGCCTTATCAATGAATAGGGCATATTCAGAACAAGTATGTTGAACTGAACTTAAATATCCTGCATTAAATTCAAGACTATGTATGCCTCAGTGTATAGACCAGGAAAAAAGACAAAGCTTAACGTTTAAAATGGCAATAGTTGTTAACTCTTCTGTAATCTGTGGTACACATAAGTATTGCATACATTTTGTACTTCTGGGTTTTCTTGGAATGCTTTTTTCCTGTGCTTAGTATGTGCTGGTATCGGGCAAGGGTTTGTGTAACTGTGTAAAATGGAAGGAAATTCATTGATGACATACATAGTGGTGTGTTGAGAGGTTATTGTATGAGGTGGAGCTTCCTGGAGGGGTGATTGTGGGAAACTTTTGTCTTTTGGGGCTTCTGCATGGTGAGATAAGACTTAAAGTGTGTTTACTGTTTCCTGTGTATTATTGGGAAGGTGGAGTATTTAGGGTTAGGTAATATTAAAATGAATAGTTTCTCCCATGCTTCATCCCACCTGCCCTACCACCAGAGTCCATTGGCACATCTGTGCCAAACATAATATTTATCAAAATACATCATATAAACAGATATTAAAAGCCTCAGTGATTCAGGATGAATTCCATTAATGAAAAAAATGTATCTATAAAATCTAACATATGAAAAATAATTAATTAATGCATTAAAATATGATGTATATTTACCATGGATTTACCAGGTATTTATCACATGTTTACCAGGATAAGTACTTTTTACCAGTTTTCACAAGAACCACCTGTGATTCAAATACTCCGATAAATTCGATTCTGACTCATGGTGACTCTATAGGTCAGAGCAGAACTGCCCCATAGGTTGTCTAAAGATGTCTTTATGGAAGCAGACTGCCTCATCTTTCTCCTGCAGAGCCACTGGTGGATTTGAGCCATTGACATTTTGATTAGCAGCCAAATGCTTTAAGCACTACACCACCAGAGCAAACATTTAATATCCCCATTTCACAGATAACGAGCTGAGTCTAGAAAGGTTAATTTTAATGGAGTTGAATCTAAAGCTCAGACCTGTCTGACTTCAGAGCCAAATGTCTAACAAGCCTTCTCATTTTATCCAATGATAATTTCTTTCCACTTTGAATTTCACTCTTGTATAAATATTAAGGGACACTGAGTTTTTGTTAAGGGCAATAGAAAAAAGTGGCAACAGGTAAGGGTGATAGCTATTCAATATGATGAACTTTAGGTAATATCACTGAATTATATGTGTGAAGAATGTTGAAATGACAAATGTTTTGTTACGTAAGTATTTACCAAATAGAACTTTTATTTTTCTAAATGAAGGATCAGACAAAATGCCACTCAGAAGATCAAGTTCTGGATTTCAGACCTCTAAATGAGCATAAGCAGGGGGGCTAGTTGGTGTGCTTGCTCCAGTCCAGCAGGATTACTTCCTGGACAGAGCCTCTTTTAATCTGTTCATGAGCAAAGCCTTAAAAAAATAACTCTCCCCAGAGGAGATATAGAGTGCTGTTCAGTGGAAGCCCAGATTCTTGCTTTTTCCTCCATTGGCCTCCATGCCATGGCCCATAAAACAGACAATACAATGTTTTTCCTGTGAGGTTTACTTGCAAGGGTGATTTGTTTGTTTGAGTCCAAGATGAAGACTCAGAAAATCTAAAAATCTGTTATTATTTTTCGGTTCACAAGACTTCCTGCCAGCAGAAAGAAAGATCTGTTATCTGCTCCAGGATTCTCTGGTTGGGCTACCCATCAACAACAAAAGGAGGGGGAAGCATACCAAATGTTTCTCGGGGGAGAATAGGGAGGCTAATTAGGCAATTAGACAACCCATTTCTGCATGAGAAAGATGACGAAGGATCAGGCATATTTGTTGCTGTTGTTATGTGGCGTCAAGTCGGACCCGACTCATAGCGACCCCTCCTTGGGTTTCCGAGGCAATATCACTACGGAAGTAGATTGCCCCATCTTCCTTCCGAGGAGTAGTTGGTGGGTTTGAACTGCCAGCCTTCTGGTTAGTAGTCAAGTGCCTTAGGCACTACGCCACCAGAGCTCCTTCAGGTATATTTAGCTCTTCTTATTTTCCCCATGAACACTGAGAGAGAAATCAAACAGTAATATGTAAAGGTCAGATCATTTCATCATTGTCCTCTCAGAGCTGAGAAATTATATTATGAAATGCAGATGGCATCTCGAGGTTAAAATAGCAAGTTTTTATGACCACATTGCTTATAGGAGACAGTTTTCATTTTTCTGTCACATGGAGGATATATGTTCTGTAAAAAAGTCTGCTTTGCTTTTGACTTGATTTAAGTGATGACAATGGAAATATGATAATCACTTAGCTCACTTCTATAGAAATAAAACCCAAAGGATTTACTATAGAAGAACAGTATATTTACAAAGTAGAAGACAGTCATAGAACACAGTTTAGGGAAAAACACGTTGCTTGAAATAAACTGTTTCTTTGTTTCAAAAATGCAGAATTAGGCTATTCAAGAGATCACTAAATTCTGCTGAAGCCATTGCTGGCTATCATGCTTACTCTTGATGGTACTAAATGAGGCCTGGTACTGCTACTCACCAATGTAGATCTTACTGTGTTTGTTCATCTCTCACAGCTGAAGAACAGTATATGCTCTTATGTGTCAGTAGGGAGCTTAACAAGAACACACTTAAGGATACCAGTGCTCTCATTGCAAATTACAGTCTCACACAGGTTTGAGTGAGCATAGGTCAGGTCAAATAAGAACTTTGTTACCTTTGGTTCAGGAATATTGCTAGGTTCCTGGGGAGTGGGGGGAACAGCACACAGTTGGTTTCAGGAAAAGTTACAATTTTAGGCATCATGCATCATGGGATTTACTGTAGAATGAAAATATATAATTTCAGAATAACTTTTATAATCTAAATCATTAGACCAGTACATTATTTTGCAACTTAGAAACTCATTGAACTTATGATTTTAGTAGTTAGTAGAAAAGAAAGACCATATCAGCCACCAGATCTCCTAGTAAATATAAACATAAACTTAATTATTTATGTAATGCTAATGAAAAGTCCCCAAGAAGTATTTTTGGAAACTCCACATACAAATGGGGAAAATAAATATCAATGCAAACAGCCTTCTAGTTCAGGGAAGCAAAGAATAATTTTGATGAATAAAAATTTATAGACACTTGCTTGTTACCTTGGCTGGAAACCTGCATTACAAATGGCTCATCATAAATAGATTTTTGGCACTATCAGAGAGACTATTTTCCCCTGTAGCCCCCAGACTATGGTCCCTGAAATTCCCTTTACATTGAGAAGCAAAATAATAACAAGCATTCAACCCCACTTGCTTCCTCTACACATTGTTTTCTCCTAACTCTGCTAAGACTTCAGTGCACTCGACCCAAATCATAGTCTTTTCAGTATGCTCATACATATGAGAAAGGAAGGTAGAAGAAGAATTGACACATTCAAAGTGTGGTGTTGGTGAAGACTATTGAATACCTCGTGGACTGTCGGAAAAAAGAACAAATCAGTCTTAGAAGAAATACAACCAGAATGCTCTTAGAAATGAGGATGAGACTTCAGCTTACTTATTTGGGACATGTCATCAGGAAAGTCCAGTTTCTAAAAAGGACATGATGTTTGGACATTATGTTTGATCCACAAAAATGAGTGAAACTCTCAAGGAGATGGATTGACAGTAGCTGAAACAATGAGCTTAACATAACAAAGATCATGTAGGTGGCACAGGACCAGGTAATCTTTTGTTCTAATAAAGCCACCAGGACTTGGAGCTGATTCGACAGCTAATAACAGCTCTACATGAGAAAAATTTTGTCTACAAACTCAATTTCAATATCATTGAAAATTCCTCTTTCCCATCTCTCCTTTTTTCTTCTGTATTTTTCCCCATTTATTTATTCTTAATTAGCAGTAAATAGTGAGTGAGTTGGCCACCATTGTTCCAGGTGAAGCCAAATGGTGGAATGCATAGGGTTTGTTATTGGCGCTCCTATCTTTGTTCTAGCTTAGTGTGTGCCTTCTCTATTCATTTCCTTGTCTCTGAATATTGGGACAACAAAAATGCCATTTAAACTCAACAAGCCTGCTCCTTTTTTCTCATGAAAGGGGACACAGTTTATGTCAGTAGGAAAATCAGTCTTTGGGCTGCCCCTTCCTCTTGCTGAGACTTATAAGGATTTCAAAACCTCTGACAATTCTTCCATGGTGCTAAAAGGCAAAACCCAGGATAACTTGTCCCCTTGTTTAGTGAAAATAGTAATAAGCTTTCAGAAATACAAAATTATATCCAGAGCAAAGAAAGGGAGGAGAGCTAAATTCTCTGCATAGCAACATAAGAGAAGTTGAGAATGAAATAGAAAATGGGGGACCAAGGAGAGGTCAGGAAACTTGAGACTAAAAGAGCTGAGAAACTTGACAAAGAGGTTGAAGTTCTTAGCAAAATGGTTCTCAGTATTGGAATGGTCGAAAGACTTAAAACAGGCATTTTATTATTAGATTTTATATTATTTTTCATCATTGTGATGTACGATGCCATTGCTTCTCTACTTCTTCAGCAAAGTCTGCTATTAGAATAAAATATCTTGATGGTGTGGTATTGGGGAGCTGAGTTCCACATCTGTGTCAGCGTGAGTAAAAGGAAGAGAACAGCATGCAATTAAGGTGAGATGATAATGAGTTTGGAAGAAACAGGAAATAGAACCAGAGGTAACTATGAGAACATATCTAAATACAAACAAAATTTTACGGGAGAAATATTAGACTTCTAATAAAACCATATAAAGGATGTAGAAAATTTATTTCCATCTGATAGGACATCAGCTGGCATTTGTTATTGTTGTTGTTGTTGTTGTTATTTGCCGTCAAGTCGGCCCCGACTCATAGCGACCCCTCCTTGGGTTTTCTGAGGCAGTATCACTACAGAAGTAGGGTTGCCCAACCTTCCTTCCGAGGAGTGGCTGGTGGGTTTGAACCGCCAGCCTTCTGGTTAGCAGTCAAGTGCCTTAGGCACTATGCTACCAGAACTCCTTTGTTATTGTTAGGTGCCATCAAGTCCATTGGTTTTCAACTCATAGCGACCCAATGTACAACAGAACAAAACACTGCCTGATCATTCACCATCCTCACAATCCTTGCTATGCTTGAGCCCATCATTGCAACCACTGTGTCAATCCATCCTGTTGAGGGTCTTCCTCTTTTTTGCTGACCTTCTACTTTACCAAGCATGTTTTCATTCTGCAGGGAATGGTCCCTTCTGACGACATGACCAAAGTAGGTGAGATAAAGTCTGGCCATTCTCACTTCCAAGGAGCATTCTAGCTGCACAAATCTGCCAGACAGATTTGTTTGTTTTTCTGGCAGTCCATGGTATTGTCAGTATTCTTTGCCAGCACCACAATTCAAAGGCATCAACACTTCTTTGGTCATCCCTATTCATTGTAAGTTTTCACATGCGTACGAGGTGATTGAAAATACCATGGCTTGGGTTAGACTCACCCTCGTCTTAAGAGTGACATCTTTGATCCTTAACCCTTAAAAGAGGTCTTTTGCAGCAGATTCCCCAAATGAAATATGATGTTTGATTTTTTTGAGTGGTGTTGACAGTGGGTCTAAGTAAAATGAAATCCCTGACAACTTCAATCTTTTCTCCATTTATTATGGTGTTGCTTATTGGTCCAGTTGTGAGGATTTTTGTTTCCTTTATGTTGAGGTGTAATCCATACTGAAAGCTGTAATCTTTATTCTTCCTCAGTAAGTACTTCAGTCATCTTCACTTTCAGCAAACAAGGTTGTGTTGTCTGCATATCACAGGTTGTTAGTGAGTCTTCCTCCAATCCTGATGCTGCATTCTTCTCTGTATTGTCTAACTTATTTGCTTAACATACAGATTGAATAAATACGGTGAAAGAATACAAACCTGAGGCACACCCTTCCTGATTTTAAACCATTCAGTATCTCCTTGTTCTGTTCTAATGACAGCCTCTTGATCTATGTACAGATTCCTCATGAGCACAATTAAGTTCTCTGGAATTCCCATTCTTTGCAACATTATTCATAATTTGTTATGATCCGCACAAATACCATTGCATAGTCAATAAAATATAGGTAAATATATTTCTGGTATTCTTTATTTTCAGCCAGGATCCATCTGATATCAGCAATGATATCTCTTGTTCCATGTTCTTTTCTGAATCTGGCTTGAATTTCTGGAAGTTCCCTGTCAATATACTCCTGCAACTGTTTTTAAATTGTCTTCAGCAGAATTTTACTTGCATGTGATGTTAATCATATTGTTCAATAATTTTGATATTCTGTTGGGTCAGCTTTCTTTAGAATGGGCACAAATAAGGATCTCTTCCTGTCGGTTGGTTGGCTAGCTGTCTTCAAAATTTCGTGGCATAAGCACGTAAGCACCTCCAGTGCGGTATCCATTTTTTGAAACATCTCAGTGGTTATTCCATCAGCTCCCCAAGCCTTGTTTTTTGCCAGTTCCTTCAGTACAGCTTGGACTTCTTCCTTCAGAACTATTGGTTCTTGATCATATGCTGCCTCCTGCAATAGATGAACATTGACAAATTCTTTTTGGAACAGTGACTTTGTGTATTTCTTCTATCTTCTTTTGATGTTTTCTGCATGGTTCAATATTGTGCCCATAGAATCCTTCAATATTCTATTTGAGGCTTGATTTTTCTTTTTTTTTTTTTAGTTCTTTCAGTGTGATAAATGTCAAGCATATTCTTCCCTTTTGGTTTTCTAACCCCAGGTATTTGCATATTGCATTATAATACTTTATCTTCTCTAACAACCGGTTGAAATCTTCTGTTCAGCTCTTTTATTTCATCCTTTTTTCTATTCACTTTAGCTACTCTCTATTTAAGAGCAAGTTTCAGAGTCTCCTCTGAGATCCATTTTTTTTCTTTCTTTTCCTGTCTTTAGAATGACCTTTTGTTTTCTTCATTTATGATACTCTTGATATCATCCCACAACTCATCTAGTCACTGGTCATTGATGTTCAGTGTATCAAATCTGTTCTTCAGATGTTATCTAAATTCAAGAGAGATATAATCAAGGTCATATTTTGGCTCTCCTGGACTTGTTTTAATTTCTTCAGCTTCTACTTGAACTTGCATGTGAACAATTGATGGTCTGTTCTACAGTCAGCCCCTGGCCCTATTATAACTGATGACATTGAACTTCTCCATTGTCTCTTTCCACAGATGTAGTCAATCTAATTCCAGTGTATTCCATCTGGTGAGATCCATGTGTATAGCTGATGTTTATGTTATTGAAAAGTGGTATTTACTATGAATAAGTCATTGGTTTTGCAAAATTCTTTCATGCTGTATCTGGCATCATTTCTATTGCCAAGACCATATTTTCCAACTACTGATGCTTCTTCTTTCTTTCTAACTTTTATATTCCAATCACCAGTAATAATACATCTTGGTTGCATGTTTAGTCAATTTCAGCCTGCAGAAGTTGTAAAAATCTTCAATTTCTTTATCTTTGGCTTTAGTGGTTTGTGCATAAATGTGAATAATAGTAGTATTTAGTGGTCTTCCTTGTAGATGTATGAGTACTATCCTATCACTGACAGCCTTGTACTTCGGGACAGATCTTGAAATATTCTTTTTGACCATGAATACCATGCCATTCCTCTTCAATTTGTCATTCCTGGCATAGTAGACCATATGATTGTTCAATTCAAAATGGCCAATACCAGTCCATTTTAGCTCAATCCCTAGGATAGTCATCTCTATGCTTTCCATTTCATTTTTGACATCTTCCAATTTTTCCTAGATTCATACTTTATACATTCCACCTTCCTATTAATAATGGATGTTTGCAGCTATTTCTTCCCATTTTCAGTCATGCCCCATCAGCAAATGAAGATCCCAAAAGCTTTATTCCATCTGTGTCATTAAGGTTGGCTATACTTTGAGGATATATTTAAATAATTTTAAACTACTTCAAAATGTCAAGATGGGAGCTCTGGTAGCATAGTGGCTAAGGCACTTGACTGCTA
>NW_006921833.1:2251569-2289974 GCF_000298275.1 Orycteropus afer afer
TTTTTCAAAAGTGGATGGCGCTGTCTTCTTCCCAGTCTATTTTTGTCTGGATGCTCTGCTGAAACCTGTCTACCATGGGGGACCCTGCTGGTATTTGAAATAATGATGGCATAGCCTCCAGCCTCACAGCAACATGCAAGCCATCACAGTATAGATGACTGGTGACATCTACTTACATGTAAATTTAGGAAGCAGAAAACATGGCATATAGTTGATACTGAATTCGTCTAGGTCCCCTTCTCTTCGTAGAAACAACATGGAGGATATTCTTCCAATAGTGAAGAAACCTGGGGATAGACTTGAGCTGAGAGGACTGAGATAGCATGTCAGTGAACATGATCATTGTTTCCTTTGTTGGTGTTTTACCGGCTCTGCTTCCTGAAGCCACCAACTCATGACAGAATATCACTGAAATATATATTCAAGTATAGAAGGAGTGGTGGGAGAGTGGCTATCTGGCAATTCAATCCCTGTAGCACATGTGCAATTTCCAATCATATGGACCATTAATTTAAGACAGTTTTATAAACAGACTCAGAAGCATAGAGCTACTATGTACATTAACTGTAACTCACTGCCATCAAGTCAATTTGACTCATAGTGACCCCTCCTTGGGTTTCTGAGGCAGTATCTCTACAGAAGTAGATTGCCCAGTCTTCCTTCTGAGGAGTGGCTGGTGGGTTTGAACTGTCAGCCTTCTAGTTTGCAGTCAAGTGCCTTAGGCACTAAGCCACCAGAGTGTAGCCTAATACCCAGTTCATGCTGTGACATTTTAAGTCCCAGAGGTCATGGTTGTTATTAGTTGCCATCAGGTTGACTCCAACTCATGGAGATTTTGTGTAGAACAGAAGGAATTGTTGCCCAGTCTTGTGGAATCTTTGTGATCTTTGTTATGTCTGAGTTCATTGTTACTAATGTGTCAGTCCATCTAATTGAGAGTTTCCCTCATTTTTCCCAACCCTCTACTTTAACAAATATGATGTCTTTTTTTTTTAACAATTAGTTTTTCTTGAAGACATGGGAAAAGTAAGCTAGCTAGCTGATGTCTCACCATCCTCACTTCTAAGAGCATTCTGGCTGTATTTCTTCTAAAATTTCTTTGTTTGTTCTTCTGGTAGTCTGTGGTGTATTCAGTATTCTTCACCATCACAGTTCAAATATGTGAATTCGTCTTCAGTCTTCCCTTTTCACTGTCCACTCTTCTCATGCATCTGAGGCTATTGAAACTATCATGGCTTGGGTCAGGCACACTTTAGTCATCAGAGTGACATCTTTGTTTTTTAGAACTTTAAAGAGGTCTTTTGCAGCAGATTACCCCAGTGAAACATGTCATTTGATTTCTTGATCACTGCTTTCTTGGACATTGATTGCTGAACTAGAGGTGGTGGAACTAGAGGTGGTGGAGCCAAAGAATTCTGAAGCTTAACTAACTTAAGCTCATTAGAGGAACATATCGTGTTTCTGGCCTTTTTCTGCTTCTGTTCTTTCTATTTATATGTGATGCTTTTCAACTTTCTCTCTGGTTCCCACATTTCCCTCCCTGACTTTATCTTAACATTAGGAATCTTCCTGCCAATTTTTCTATTTCCTTGTGGACCAGACTCCATAGCATTCAGTGGACTTAAACACCATGTGATTTAACCTAAGCATCTTGGTGGAAACTGATAGCAGCTGCCCTGTTCCACCCTTGTTCCTGAGCATTAAGGCCCCTGTCCAGCTGATTGTACTCTATTTGGGTAACTCTGTAAGATAAAACAACACTACAGTCCATGAGAGAACAGGCATGTTGATAGGAACAGATATTTTCTTTAATGTACAGATAAAATCAGGGAGGTAAATGAAAGAATCAGAGAGAATACTTCTATGTGTAGATTAAATTGGCATTCAGAAAAGGCATAAGAAGGAAAAAAAAAATAGAGAGAGAGAGCTAGGGCTGGGGTGAATTTAGTAGGTAAAGCTAATTCTGGTGAAACTTGGAGGAAAAATTCAAATGTGGGAAGAAAGAGAGGAGTAGGATGGGACTATGTTGCAAGTTGGGTTTCACTGAGACTCTGAGATGGAGCCTCATGTGTAAGAGGTTTATTGGGTAGTGTCTCAGAAATGACTCCTGAGGTTAGGTGGTGTGTGTATGTGTGTATGTCTGTACAGTAAGATTGGGAAAAGGGTTAGATGAATCCTTGGTGAAGTTGAATCAAGACATAATTACAAAAATATATAACTAACCTCAAATGGAGCTCTAGAGCTAGAATGACCCTTCTGACCAAATCAAAAAACCAAATACACTGTCATTGAGTCGAAACCGACTCATAGCAACCCCTTCTTGGGTTTCTGAGGTGGTATCACTACAGAAGTAGATCGCCCAACTGACCCATCTGAGTTACCCTGAATTGAGTTATGAGGCCTAGATGTTTATACCACCTCAACTCTCATTTCTTCCTTCTTCCTCTGCAACATCAATTCGCCATGGAATTTGGACTGTTCCTGGTAAGAAAGCATGACTGTGCATTAAGATATTCTCTTCACCCAGAACATTCCTCAAGAGAGACTCAGTTGGGAGACCTCAGTCACCATTCCCTGCAGCTGGAGGAATGACTGGTTTGGGGTTCCTGAAAGAGGTGAGATATCTGAGTTGCCTTCACAACATCTACCTCACATCCCTAGGATCAGAAACACAGCTAAAAATGTTGACCTGAAGTGAAATAACATCATTGTCAAGTTGAATCTTGTACTGTACACAAATTATTTCATGTTTACTGATCTTACCTAAATTCTAAACTTAGTGGACCAATATCATAATCATATATATTTTTTCTATTCCTTAATAATTCCAAGGATTAAAGCAGGATAATTGACAAAATCTAAAATCTATAGATAGACAAGCCTATTGCCTGTAGCAATATGATACCAAAATAACAAAAATGTTTTTCCTCTATATTTTGAAAAGATGCAGTTACCAAGTTGTGTTTTATCCCTGTCATATATACATATTAATGGTTACTGACTGAACTGGTTATGATGCACTATAACAGAATAACAGACAAAAACCTGTGTCTTGAAAATTCAAAAGCCTTCATGGGATCTTGGAAGAAATAAATCATTTGAACTCTGAGACTCATTTCTTTCTTTCATATAATGGTAACTCTTTGTCTGCATCTTCCCGAACAGCAGCAGGTGGTGGACGGAAAGACTGTGGTAAGGATCAGATGGGCTAGTGCCTGACTGATATATCTGAGGTTTAAAAGAAAATCCAAAAGAATAGTGTATGATGTGGTGATGA
The DNA here is from genome assembly GCF_000298275.1 of Orycteropus afer afer. NCBI lineage: Eukaryota > Metazoa > Chordata > Mammalia > Tubulidentata > Orycteropodidae > Orycteropus > Orycteropus afer. The sequence continues at coordinate 2,254,847 of NW_006921833.1, forward strand.
TTTGTTTCTGGATGAAAGTTGTAATTTCACAAGTTATATTGGCTTTAACAACAAAAAGGTGGTTCATTTATTTTTGTCAGTAACCATAGAAGAAAGATCTATTCCAACCATGATGGTAGAACCTGCATTGTTATGTTAGCTTCTAGTTCTGTCAGTTTTGAAGTGCAGGACATGGTAAGTAAGATGATACCTCATATATGTTTGGGTTCTAAAATTCCATGAATCTGTATCTTTCAAACCAACACTCCTATCAATCTGGGAAAATGAGACTCTGAAAATTCTTGCATCTGTTTAAATGATTTCATTGTTAGTAGGAAGAGAGATACTGTAGATGTAAGTGCAGTTGTAGGATCTGGAAGAGGTTGTTTGGAAGGATTTCAGAATGTTCCAGGAAGAAAGGTTAATCTGAAAGAAAAAAATGAATAATTTCAGACTGCCAAACTTAATTATGGGTTGATAAGAAATGTTCTCCATGAACACCCTTTGAGTTGAGATTGAAGGAGCTCAGTAGTGGACTTTGTAATTACCTTTTGGGTGTAGAAGGCACTCAAGTGGTAACCAAGCAGACACCTTTTACATGGGCATATACTTTGTCTAAATATTGTTCAAAATATTACTTATATTCCCAAAATGAAATAACTTGTTTTTTGCTGATCTTAAGTTAAACAGGACCCACTCTAGCAGAGACAGAGTGGCAAGTGCAATGTGTAATGATGACAGAACTGAGCATTGTTATTAGCACTCAAACACACATCATTTGCCACAAATTTGGAAAAGTTTTAGCCTATGTCCTACCCACCTTTCTTTAAGTACCTAGTGTTTTCATGTTCTTTACACATATTCCTCTGTTAAAGGAATAAATAAATAAATAAAATGCTTGCATTCAGCATTGAATATGAAACCCATTTGTAATCATATCCAACTCACTGATAAGACTTATTCTATGTCTGCTGCAGAGCATTGGACAAGGATTAAAGGCTTAAGTCCAAAAGAATGAGTTATTATTAGGGAAATTTCCAGCATTGTTGAGACCTAGGTTAAGATATTCACATCGTCAGTGAACATGTACTAAGTATCTGTGTGTTGCATCTCTTATGCCTGCTACTACAGCTAAATGCCCAGTCTTAACTTTCAGGCTTCGTGTCTGAATTTCCAGGCTTATGACCCACCCTGGAAAAAATGGTGCCATCCTTCTTATATCACCTAAGTCCTGACCTCATTGAAAAATAGAGCTTCAACTGACTAAGCGCAAAGCCAAAGAAATATAAGAATCATTCTCATGGAGGTCTTTAAGCCACCTTCTTTTCCTTTGGTGAAGAAAATTTAAAGCCAAATTATTTTCATTGTTTTCTTTTTGGAAACCACCTTCTCTCTACCAGCTTAGAAAGCATTTCTTCAAGATCAGTGGTTCTGCATTACTTATGTTTGCCTAGACTACTCGACGGCACATAACAACAACAACAACAACAATTGATATTGTATTCTGAACCTTTCATGCCTGGGCTTCTGCTAGGACTTCTCAGGCCCTACTGTGTCAGAGGACCGAGTGGCAGACAGCAGCATCTCCAAGTGCTACCATTATCATCCTTTTCTCTACCTTTATCAACCAAGGCAAAATAAGTAAGGAGGACAACCAGAAGAACATCCATACAAAATGGACATATTGATTGGGACTTAGGGCCCTAGAAGACTCAAGTTTGGGTGTAAATTGGTGTACAGGAAGGTGGCTGCTCAAATTAATTCATAGAAAGGTTGAAAAAAAGGGAAGGATTTAAACTGGCATTCTGATGTGATCTTCTCCAACCCAAAACCAGTTGCACGTAGCTAGAGTGTTGAGAGGCAGGTGATTCATTTGGAACACAGCTTTATAGCCTGTGACATCAAAGAAGGCCAAGGATTCAAGACCCCATGTGTGTCAGACTAGAACTGTGTGCTAGATGACAAGGGTTTCAATGCCTGATTTCTTGGAAGTAGATTGCTAGGCTTTTCTTCTGAAATGACTCTGGATGGACTCAAATTTCCACCCTTATGTTAGCAGTCAAGCAAGTTGTTTTGACCACCCAAGTTTTCACTGGCTAAAATGAAGAGGGTGGAAGAAGAGAGAGATAGATAGGAAAGGAGGTGTTTTGGTTCGTTAGTGCTGCTCTAACAAAATTACCACAGGTGGATGGCTTGAACAAAAAGGGATTTATTCTCTTACAGTTTAGAAGACTAGAAGTCCAAGTTCAAAGTGCCAGGCTCTAGGGGCTGGGTGAAAGCCCCTTGACCTTGGGCTTCAGCTCTGCCTCTTGCTCCTGGCCCACTGAAACTGGAGGCTTCTCTTAACTCAGACAGCTGCTGCCTGTTGAGGCTGACAAGCAAAACAGTACAGTCCCAAAGTTACCAAACAACATGGCAGGCCACTGGTTCAAGTCCAGAAACAGTTTCAGGATTGACAGACCAAGTTCCAGGCCACTGAGATGAAGACTAGGCCAAATGCAGAGACCAGATATGCCAAAAAGCTAGAGACCTTTCTTAAAGCTTCCTCTTATGTAGTAGAAGTATACCACATCCCTAAGGCAACTACTCAGTTGCTCACAGTAGATTCCACCATGAAGCTGATTACCAGTCTCATGGGAATAACTACATCCAGTTGCCCAGCCACTCAAAGCCAGGCCTAGCCAAGTTGACACATAACCTTAACTACCACAGGAGGGAAAAAAGGGTTGGAAAGCTGAACATGTAGTTTATTTTATACTTATATCACTAGTCATAGTAAGGAAGAGACAAAATGAATGAGGAACCTCAACTTCACTGATTGTGTTTCTAATTGAACCCTCAATCTGGTAAGAAAAGACATTGTTCCCTTTAACTGTTCTCGCACACTTTTTTTCCTCCCTATTACACAGCAGAATTTCTATTTGAGATTTTTACACCTTGTGATCAATTGAATAAGTATCATTTTCTTTAAAAATTATTTCCCTAGGGTGTTGAAGTTAGATGTAAAACAAATAATTAAATGTGAAAATCACACCCCAAATTAGAAACCATCATAAAAGAAAAGTATGTAGATAGAACAAGTCTAGCAAATTTAATGCTTAAGCTAAGGATGAGTTTCTTAACACAGTAATACACAGGAATTTTTCTTCTGAGAAAGTAGCATATAAAGTGTACATCTAGTACAGCTCAAGACCAGTGAACAAGAAGCTTAGTTATGTAATCTGTCACCATCTCCTACCTCCACTCTAGCTAACTACATCATAATGAACATGAAGAAATCAATTCCCACCTTTTCCTTATCTTTTAAGCCTCAGCTGCAAGTGAGTCTGGGGCCAGATTCGAATGTGTATTCTTAGTGCTAACATGGACTAGTCATTGGAAAATGGTCTAACCCAGCAAGGTGCAATCACCACCATGGCACCGTCACTAGCTTCAAAGCTCTGCAGGGCTTTTTCACTCAAGTATCCTGGTTCATGAACATTTTATACAAAATATCAAGGCCAGGAGTGTGGCTAATCGGTGTCTTACAAAGAGTGATTTTAGCCGTAATGAGAAAATGACAAAAAGGAATAAAGGGCAAAACTTAGAGCAAGAAACCAATCTAGAAACCACACAATGCAAAGCACAAATGCTCCATGAGAATATGCAATAGTGAAAAATACCACCTGAAGAAGCCACATGTAGCCGTGGTCTTGAGAGGCAGGTGAGTCATTCGGAACACGGTTTTATATAGCCGGTGAGGTAAAAGAAGGCCAAGGATTCGCGAGCCTTTGATGGAACCTATATTTCTATTTAGAGAACAAAGCATTTGTTTCTATGCAAAAGGGAGCATCATCACTCAAATCACCCTTATTAATCACTGACCTGTATGCAGAAGCTGGTTCATTGAACAAATAAGCAAATAGAATCTATTGGGGAAAAGTCTATGTGGTTTCTATAAATGGAAATCATGCCTGACTAAACAACCAGAATTCTCTAAAATGTAAACAGATCATTTTAAAGAATGAATAAATACCCAGTAGACAAGGAAGTACCAGTGGAAGTAATTTATTTAGACATGCAGAAAGCCTCTGACAAGGTGGGACCCTACCTTAACTTACTAGAGGAAATCTCCAAATCCTGGATAACTGTGCATCCAGGGTGTTGGGAGATGTGATTCATAAGTTGGGTAGGGGGTTGGACTTGCCAGGAATTTTCAAACCATGTTCTTGGACTCCTAGGAATTCCACAGATATGCCCTTAGGCCCATGTGGGACTGAGGGGAGCTGATGGTAGATCTTGCTTCTATACTATGGGGCAAATCCATATCTGTTTTACATACAGCAGCTTCTAATCACGTTTCAAAGTGTTTGAAAACAGCTCTGTTAGATCACCTTTCAGATCCCTTCTACTTTTATGAAGAATCTGTAATTATAATTATTTTCTGCTGTAATAGATAAAAAGTTTTAATCACTATGGTACTGGAGTAATGCTTTGAAACAGAAAAAATGGATTCCAAGCAGGAAACAAAGTATAGTGATAAATGGCACATTTTCTACTTAGAAAATAAATAAAATGGTGGTGTCTACTATAGATCAATGCTGAGGTCTATCTTATTAATTGATTAATTAATTAACTTCTATTCAGTGAGAAGAGTGCAATATCCAATATTGCAGCTGAGTTTAATTTCTCTTGGAGAAAAATGTCAGTTCAGTTGGTACAAATACCATTTTGATCTTTGTGCTAAGCAAAACTGAGGAGGAATGCTTTCGGCTAATTCAGTCTCATACCTTCTGTACGCTCTGGGAGATTAGAGTTAGGGTTAGGGTTAAGCCTAACCTTAAAGAACTCTGGTGGTATAGTAGATAAAGCATTTGTCTGGTGACGCAATCTACTTACATAATGATTTAAAGCCTTGGAAACCCAGTGGGAGTCACTGGTCACTATTGAGTAGGAATTGACTCAATGGCAGTAAGGTTTTTTTTTTTGGTCTGGGAGATTTAGGATTTATCCAAGTAGTCCTACTCTTCTCACAGTTTGTTTTTATTCACTTGTAGTTGACGAGGGTGTTGTTGAATGGGCTTTGTGGAATGTGACATCCTATCATAAGACTAAATCTTTGACTTTCTTATTTCATATGACACATTGATAGATATCCTTCTATCAATGTAGTTTCCTGGAGTCGGAGAAGTAAAGGATATCTTAGATAGAAGACTTTTTAATAACAGAGACTTTTGTGTAGTTCTGATCATATTTTCTTAAGGAGCTCTGGTGGCGTAGTGCCTAAAGCATTTGACTGCTAACCAGAAGGTTGGAGGTTCAAACCCATCAGCCACTCTGCAGAAGGAAGACTGGGCAATCTACTTCCATAAAGATTTACCACCTCGGAAACCCGAAGGGAGTCACTATGGGTCAGAATTGACTTGATGGCAGTGAGTTTGGTTTGGTTTGAGTTAATCGTATTTTCATGGTGTAACATAAAATATTAAGGAAAAAATATGAGAAGTTCTATGTTAAATAAAATCTACAGTACATCGAACCCAATATTCTTTCTCTGATAGCCAAAGATGAATTGTGGAAAACCATGTAACCCCTCTACAACATACATTTTGTAGATCTCCACAACTATTTTGGCTTTAAATACATAAGCTCTGTGCTGATGACTTCCAAATACATAGCTCTAGCCCTGACTCAAGGTGTCCCTGAGTAGTGCAAATAGTTAAGCCCTGTGTGATAATTAAATTTGTTTGTCAGCTTGGCTGGGCCTGGTTGAGTGGCTGGGCAGCTGGTGGTAGTTATTCCCTATGATGAGACTGGTTCTATGGTGGGATCTACCACAAGCAGCTGAGTAGCTGCCTTTGAGATGTGGTCTGCTTCCTGTATATAAGGAAAAACCTTGGGGATAGTCTAGAATCTATGGCATGCTTGAATCTGCATGTTGCTGAGTCATTATTCAGCAGCCTGCCATGATCTTCTGACCTTGGGACTTACAATGGACTTGAATTAATGGTCTGCCGTGTGGTTTGGTAACATCGGGACTATGCCATTTTATTCGTCAACCTTGGGCTTGTTAGCCTCAGCAGCCAGTAGCTGTCTGAGTGAAGAGATGCCTCTAGCTTCAGTGGGCTGGGAGCAAGAGAAAGAGCTGAAGCCCAAGGTCGAGGGGCTTTCACACAGCCCCTAGGGCCTGGCACTTGGAACTTGGACTTCTAACCTCCTGAACTGTAAGAGAATAAACTCCTGTTTGTTCAAGTCATCCCATTTGTGGTGTATTCTTGTCAGAGCAGCACTAGGGAACCAGGACACCCTGGCCTACTAACTAAAAGTTGGTGATTCACATCTACCCAGAGGTGCCTTGGAAGTAAAGCCTGGTGATCTGCTTCCAGAAGATTGCAGCCAATGGAGAAGTTCTACCCTCTACACATGGAGTTGCTGTGAGTTGGAATTGACTTGATGGTAGCTAACAACAACAGCAGCCCTCACCCATCCTCCAATTATTTAGTCACCTTTTCAACTACTTATGAAGCATTTGCAGTTGTAAAATTGACCAACTCTAGAACTCAAAATTCCAAAACTGGACTTAAAAATGTTTATTCCAGCGACAAAGTATATGTGAACTGCTGTATGGAAAGTGAATTTGCTCTGTAAATCTTCACCCAAATCACAATTAAAAAAACAAACAAACAAACAATCAATATGGTGCTAAGAACTTAGCATAGTAAAAAAAAAAAAAAAAAAATGTTCATTCCAATGAGCTTTTCCAGTATACCCCATTTCTGCTAATGGCAATGTCTTCAGCCCAGTCACATGAGCAAAATATGGAGTCATCTTTGATTCCTCACTTGTGTTCTATTATCTTCCACTCTTTCTTTTACATAAGAATTGCCACTTTCTGGGATCAATCCCTTAGGATATGGTTCATACACTCTTGCTGTGCTCTATAATTATTGGATTTAATTTGGAAGCACAGATTTCCAGGAATGAATGTGATCTCTGATGGTGAACTTTCTAGCATATATTCTACATAAGTGACAATATGTAAGTCATATATAACCTCACACAGGAGGAAGGGATGTGGCATGTAAGTACAAGTCTGTCTGACTGCATTTAAGACCACTCTTAAGGTCACCATCACGTGCTGAGTCTCATAGCAAGTAAACAGTTATTTTATCATCCGGAAATTGGGATTAAAGCACAGAAATATCTCAGCTTTCCAGGAGATTTTCCTGTAACTGCAAAATGGAGTCAACCCTTTGAACATTTCTGCATTTGCTTTGGTAAAGAGTATTTGGTTTTCTCTCATTGGAATGTAGTTCTGTATATCATTTTCAATTCTAGCAAATGAAAGCAAAGTATATTTTAAAGAGATATGGTAGTGAGGCAGAAAGCATACCAGGAAATGACCTCTCTCTCTCTCTTTTTTAATGTTTTATTGTAATTTGATTGAAAGTTTACAGAGCAAATTGGTTTTGCATTCAACAATTTATATGTGTTTTGTGATATTGATTGTAATTCCCACACTGTAACAGCACTCATCCCACTTCCTCCCTGTGTTTACCATTTCCATTCGTCCTTCTTTCCTATACTTCCTGCCTTCTGAGCTTTATGCCTGGGCAAATGCTGTCCTTTTGATCTGTTATGTTTGATTATTGTGAGTGCATACCTTCCCGGAGGTGGTGTTCGCCTTATTAGGCCTGTCCATTGTTTGGGTGAAAGTTGAACCACAGGGGTGGGTTCAATTCCAGGCTTGAAGAGTGTCTAAGGGCCATAGTTTCAGGGTTCCACCAGTGTCTATCAGACCAGTAAGCCTGGTGTTTTTTATTACTTTTTATACCTCTCTGAAAGGAATCACAATAGGAGATCCTGGTTAGAGTGTGAGAAAAATGTGGACCAAAACTCAAAATAATAATAAAGGAAATTGTGTCTCTTGACTTTAAATGATGTTAAGAACATAATTTGGTGTCTCCTAAAGCCAGTGGCATGCTTTGCTGCCCTGTCTCTACTAGGGGTAGATTGACAGGCTAAGCTTAGTGGATTAGTGCATTTAGCAGCTTCAGTGAACTTCCAGTATGAAAATAGTTCTAAGGCTCATTCAAAGATAAGTCATGTAAGCCACACAAAAAGATGGCACTTTAAGATGAATGTATGGTGTTGACCCTCTCAATCTTCCCATTTTTCCTCCATTATCATAGTTGATTGGATAAATTATACTATTATTCATCCTAAGCATTTTGCTGTTAAAAGTTAAGTGTCCCATTCTAGGATTTTAGGGTTTTAATTGAAGAATTAATATCCCTTGGTGAATCTACAATAAGCATATTTAATCTTTTATCCCATCATTATGAAGCACAAGATTACTAAAAAATAGTTAGCAAATCCTTTTATTTAAAAATATTTTGTTAGAAATCTAATAATTTATCATTATCCTATTTTTCAAAAGGCTTTGGCATGTGATTTGAATTCCCCCTTTGGGTTGGAAATCTGTACATCTGTAATTGAACTGTCAGCTCTCCCCAGGTAAAATGTGATGCTGGGAAAAAAAAAAAAATTCGCTTATGCTTCTCTCCCCCATTCATTTTAAGGAAGCTAACAAAGGTGAAACTACATGTGTTGTGCTTTTTTTTTTTTTTTTTTAATGGCTTATTGGTCTTTTTTATGAAAAGAATTCAGTCAAAGTTTGTAGACAAAATAAAGAGTTGACTAAAATTGTTACTTTTTGTTTGTTGGACTCAGACATTGAGGGAAAAGGAACTGGTAGGGATTCTGAAGCATTTGGGCTTCCTCAGTAAATAGTTCTAAGGAAACAGCTTGCTTTTCTGCTACTAACCCGGTGATTTGTCTGCAGTTACCCAAACTGTTTTGAGGAATAAACTGAACTAAAAGAAATGAGTCATGTTGGTTAGCAAAGCAAAGTACAGAACGCCTTTGGCTTCATGCAGAAGTTACGAAGAAAGCATTTAATTCGATGCAGGCTAACATCTCATCTTGAGAGTAATTCCTCAAGGGGAGATGGTCTCCTTAGAATCTAATTTATCAACCCACACTTTCTCCACAAAATACTCATCACTGTGTGACTACCTTGTAAATAATTCTCTTGATTCATCTTGTAGCGTGTGTTTTGTTTCTCTTCAGGTGAATTTGTCAAATGAGGCTTATTTCAGTTTAGCCATTCTCAACTCTCAAATGATAATATCCATTCGTATTTTTTCATTCCCACATTGAAATATGCATTCTGTAATAATGACAGATATCATGCTGCCAAGGTAGATCAGAGTCATATTTATCTTCTCCTTGGAGACTTTATTACTTTATTTAGTATTATAGGGCCTTTTCATCTATACTGCTTTGGGCCTTGTTGGGTCCTGAAGTCATGGCCAGCCCACTTCCAATCTGATGTGACACAGCTGATAGCATTTGAACTACATCATGTTAAAAGGCACTTGTAAGCCATTTATACCAAATTCCACTAAGAACAGAACTGAAGCCAGACAGGGTTATTTTCTCAAAAGGATTTTTCTAGACCTGAGCTATTCCCATCAGATTTCTGGTGACTTCTTCAGGTCAGGCTTGAAGCGATGTCTTTTTTGGACAAACCAGAGATTAATTTATTGCTTGATTCTTTCGCTGACACAGTGGAAATCTATTTCCACTAGAAAAACGAAATAAAACAAAACACTGTGGCTTTCTTTAGATAATTTCATTTACCTTGAGTGTTCTTTGGTGGTTTCTATGTATATTTGAAATGTCAAATTGGGAAAACTCAGAAAATAAGATTAGGTAATTAATTTTGTTTTAGCTATGTGATAGGATTTAGTTCGAATATTGAAGTATAATCTAGGAAAATACACTATTTTACTCTTCTTCAAAAATTGTCTTTATGTAATTATTTTCATAATATTCAGAAGATTTTCCTATTAGCCATCTAATTTCAAAGAAATATTGTAGTTGAAAAGGAACTATTCTCAAACTCAGGAGACTTAGTATTCTCCTAGTAAGCAATGCGTCCTTAAATGTCCCTCTTAACCTCTCTTTGTCTTTGTTTTCTCATCTACTGGTGCTGTTATCCAGTCCTTTGTCTTTGAATAACCACAGTCATTCATTGATGACTTAAATTTATATAATCAACATCTTGAATCAGATGTGTGGAAAACTCCTCCTATTTTGTACATCCACAGACAACTTTGGATTTACTTCAAATATATTCCTCTCTCAGTGTTTTCCATTTTGAAGCACAACAGCCCCGTTGGCCCAATTACCTAGGTAAAAAATCTTGGAGTCATCTCTGAACTCTCATACTTTACATCCAACTCACTAACAAATCCTATCATGCTGTCTTTCAACTATATCCCCCATTTGACCACTCTCAACACATCCACTAGCCCCTAGCCCAAGCCATATTATCTCCTGCCTGAATCCTTGCAATAGCCCTTTAGCTGGTCTCCCACCTTCCTATCTTGTCAACCTTGAATCCATATTTCAGACAGCAGTGTGAAGGATCTTTTAAAAATATCATTTAGATTATATCACACCCCTCTTTAAAACCTTCTCATGACTTTCTTTCTTACTTAAAATAAAATCCAAACACCTTACAATAGCTTCTAAGACCTGACATAATTGTTTATTGCCAACTTCCCATCCACATCTCTACCTTTCTCTCTCATGCTTACTTTGCTCAAACCCTACTGATTTCCACCCATCTAGGTTCTGAACACAAAAGTACACAGCTCACTCAGGGCTTAACAGGTGCTGAGACTGAAACTCATACAATCTAGGGGACTCTTTTTAGGTGAGAGAATGCAAAATTAGATGTAAAAATGAATATTCAGAATAAGAAAATAAATCACAAAAAAATTACAAATTTAAACAAGCTGACAAATGTCACAAGCATCACAAAATACAGAAAATTAACATAATATTTTTATTAAGTAACTGCCTGATACTCCCTGACATAGGTGGCAGGAGTATTTTTGGATGCCTATACTGAGAAGCTAGCAATAGCTTAAGTAAAAAGTGACTGCAGACCACATAAATATACTAAACTCTAATTAAATGTGCCTCCACATGATCGCAAAAATCCCACCAGCCACTCCAGTGCTACTGACAGAAAGAAGGGAAATGTAACAGAAGTGGAAGTTGAAATTGAAAAAGGCAGAAAACTTAACTAATTGTGGTTTAAATTCCATACTGCAAAAATTTTATCAAAACTCAAAAAACAGAAAACGATTGTGTGAACACAAGGCAGGAGCCTAATGGACTGAAGGGCCCTGACACTTTGGTTTCATTAGCTTCCCGGTGAACTTGGCTGTGCATTTGCTCCTCCCCTTCCTGGAGTGCTCTGCCCCCATTCGCATCTCTATTTATATGCCACTTCTTCAGTGAGGCCTTTCCTATCTACTTTAGCTAAAATAGCACGTCATGCCACAATCTTTTCCTTTTTCCTATCTTATTTGTCTTCAGCATTTATCAACCAAATAGTGTATCATCTATATATTAGAAAAAACAAAACAAAACACTGCAGTCGAGTCTACTTTGACTCATAGTGACCCCTCCGCCTTGGGTTTCTGAGGCAGTATCTCTACAGAAGTAGATTGCCTAGTCTTCCTTCTGAGGAGTGGCTGGGGGGTTTGAACTGCTACCATTCTGGTTAGCAGTCAAATGCCTTAGGCACTATGCCACCAGAGCTCCCTATCTATCTATATATAATAGTATATTATTGTTTGCTTCCCCAGCTAGAAGGGCAGTACTATGATTCTGTACACTGATGTATCCTGAGGCTTAGAACAGTTTTTGGTATACCCACTGCCAAAACCCACCAAGTCGATTCCTACTCATACAGACCATACAGCACAGAGTAGAACTGCCCCATAGGGTTTCTAAGGCTGCAAATCTCTATAGAAGCAGATTGTCTCATCTTTCTCTTGTGGAGTGGGTGGTGGGTTTGAACTGCCAACCTTTCGATTAGCAGTCCAATGCTTATAAACCACAGCACTCCTGGAAATCCCTATTGGGTATATCCCCCAAAACAACAACAACAACACCTTAGTGCCATCAAGTTGATTATGACTAATAGAACCCCCATTGGGTTTCCAAGGTGGTAAATCTTTGTGGAAGTAGATTGCTTCATCTTCCTTCCTCGGAGCGACTGGTGGGTTTGAACCACCAGTCTTCTGGTTGGTATTTCAATACCTTAATCACTGGACCACCAGATCTTCTTATTGGGTACACAGTAGGGTTTAAATAAATATCTATTGAATTAATGAATGAATGCATTATTTCTCAAAATTTTTGTGAAAGCCAATGGGGTAAAGGTATTTGAAGACAGTATAGGAACAGAAAAGTTTCATTGTTATAAAGACATTAGTGATTCACTTTTGGCGTCTGCAGAAGCCTGCTTCCTCACAGAAAGGATATTTAATTGGGAAATACACAAGAAGGACTTTGGCAGTACAAGGAGAGATTTGGCTGAGTTTTAATTATGAATTTGTTAAAATTGGCTTGTACTCTGTGAAGTGGTGTGAATGCCGTTCCCATGGTTTTACCACACCACTGGGAAAAACTAGTAACCTTTTAAATGGCAGGAGATGTTGGAAAGACAAATGGCATATTAAAACCCACACACCAGTGTGCAATGCTGCCTCAAACCAAAAGCAACCTGCTCTTAATAAAAACAATGTTTCATCTCTTGCATAACAAAGATTTCTTTCCTTGAATCCAAATATGCATTGTTTGCTTCATACAGGCTTGTGATTTTTTTCCCCCTTTAGCAAAAGTTGGAAAATTGCCTTCTTGTTGAAGCGATGCAATTTCTCAGTTCTCCTGGGATAGCTAGGCAGCTCGTCATTCACAATGATAGCTCCATTCACAAAATGACATAATAAAAATATGAAGGAAGATAAAGAAAGTATTGTGCAAAGAACTATGACAAGAGAAAAATAAATCCTTTGGATACCTCAGAATAGAATCCCAATGAGTAGTGAATGGCAATGTCTTGAAATTTCCCAGTTTTAAATTCCTTTTGATCTGAGAAATCCAAATTACGGGACACAATCAAAGCTTGCCAATCTTTAGAACAGTCAATCACAGTACATAACTTCTGAAACTTGAACAACTGATGATTCCTCTGCTTGGGTGTCCTTATAGTAGTAGATGAAAGATGAAAAGAAGGGCCCCATCTTAAATATATAAAACCACTAATAAACTTGGGGTCAGAGTTTCATAGGCCTCAGAAAATTAGGTTAACTGTAATAAAAAATAATGTTGAAAAACACTAACATTTAAGCATTAAAAAAAAAAAAAAAAAAATAGACCACAACATGTTCCAAGTGATGTGCTAGTTGTGTATCTCTACTATGTGTTAGGGTAACTGTGTTCAGCAGTTAAGACTTGTATGTCTTCAAAATGTCTCCTGTTTTGAGGCAGCCAACTTAATATGTTGATTGTAAGATACGTGGATCATGGCTGTCAAGACCCCGAGAACAATAGCTTAGGTACCCAGAATACAGAAGCCAGGGATTCAGGAAAGTGAAAAAGTTAACAACAGAGAGAGATGCCAAGCCCGTCTACCTCCAAAGTGTAATGACTTTGCCAAGTTTGCCCTTTTATCACTCTGGGCATTTATTCTCATCTCATCTCTACTTTAAATTTTGACCTCTTTCCTTCCATTCCCATTTTTGTAAAACTTAGAATCTCCCTATTTATGATTGAGTTAGATGAACATTAATTCAGGAAACTTGGCATTAAGTAGGAATCCATTTCCCCTAAACTAATGTTTTTCCTGTTCTGTTACCCATTGTGTTAAATCATCATCAGTCTTCTTAAACTAACCTGAAACTTTGATGTTGTCATCAAACTCCTCTTTCCCCCAGTCACTATATCTAACTAATTTCATAATTTTGAAAAATTTCTCAAATCTATTCTGTTTCTCCCTCTTAATTGAGGCCTCTATTCCTTCCCTCAAAAGTGAAATTATTTTCAAATTATCTCCTTCCTCTGTTCTGTTCAGTCCTCCAATGTACCTTCCAATCCAAATATATTTCCAGAGTTACTGTTCAAAATGTTTATCTGTTTAAAAATCTCTGCTGATTCCAGTTAAAAAAAAAAAAAAAACTCACTGCCTTCGAGTCAGATCCAACTCATAGCAACCCCTCCTTGGGTTTCTAAAGCGGTATCACTGTGGAAGTAGATTGCCCAATCTTCCTTCTGAGGAGTGGCTGGTGGGTTTGAACCACCAGCCTTCTGGTTAGCAGTCAAATGCCTTCGGCACTAAGCCACTAGAGCTCCTCTGATTCCAGTTATATCACTTATTAAAGTGTAAATTCTTGAGTCAATATTCAGTAGTTTCCATAATGTGATCCTCACTTACTTGCTGGTTGTAATTTCTTCTTCACTCTAGCTTTTACCCACAGGCACCACACTCTCTCCAGCCCCATCTCTCAGTGCTATTTCCCAGATACTTCTGTGCTTTAAAATACACTCTTCAGGGTACAAAGGTCTTTTTTCTAACCATGTCCATCAAACTCCTTTACATTACCACCCTTTTAAGGCCTTCTATGTCCCCTTCCAGGGGAAAAAAAAAAAAATCCTATTTCCCATATACATTTTATCTCTAATTTAAAAACCACAAAAAACCGAACTCACTGCCATCAAGTCAATTCTGACCCATAGCAACCCCCTTAGGTTTTCTAAGGCAGTAAATCTTTACAGAAGTAGATTGCCCAGTCTTCCTTCTGTGGAGTGGCTGGTGTGTTTGAACTGCCAACCTTCTGGTTAGCAGTCAAATACCTTACTTAGGCACTATACCACCAAAGCTCCTTATCTCTAATATGGTAATATGCTCCCCCCCTTTTTTTTTCCTCTTTCTTTATAACAAAAATCTTTAAAAGTGTTGTCTGTGCCAACTGTCTGCAGGTTTTTTCTACACATTTCCTTTTGAACCCATTGAAATCATGGTTTCATCCTCACTCTGCCACCAAAGCAATTCTGATCAGGATCAACTAAGACCTCAATAAACCTACTGTTCAATTCTCAGTCACCTTATTTAGTGAGAATATTATATTCATACACTTCTTGGAAGATTTTGTCCATTTGTCTTCTAATATACCACTGAATTTAGGTTTCCTCAGCCTTCTTGGTCACTCCTTCTCAGTTCCCTTTGCTGATTATTTTCTTCTTACCTCTAAACTTTGGAGTATCCCAGGGTCAAGTCTTCAGAACTTTGCTCTTTTCTGCTTTCATTCGCTGTGTATGTGACTTTACCCTGTCTACTCGCTTTAAATATAAACTTCACACTAAGGATTACCAAAGTTATAATTCTCAAGCACAAATTCTGTACTTTTTATCCAACCACCTACTTGACATCTCCATTTAGATGTCTAATTTTCATCTCAAATTTAACA
The DNA here is from genome assembly GCF_000298275.1 of Orycteropus afer afer. Lineage (NCBI taxonomy): Eukaryota > Metazoa > Chordata > Mammalia > Tubulidentata > Orycteropodidae > Orycteropus > Orycteropus afer. The sequence continues at coordinate 2,270,200 of NW_006921833.1, forward strand.
TGTCCAAAATAAAAATCCTGACTCCCAATCCCCACTGTGACCCAGAATTTCCCTGTCACAATTTTTCTTATCTCAGCAGAAAGCAACTCCATCTATCTAGTTGCTCATATTCTCCATTTCACGGGGTCAATCTTGAAGCCTTCTTTTTTCTGTACCCCATACCAGACTCATCAGGATATCCTAAATACCCTACCTTCCTATTATGTTCAGAGTTTACTGTGTTCTCCTTACATCACTGCTATTGTCTGAGTCTTGGATTATATGATCTAATCAAACAGGACATCCAGAGTGATCCTTTTAAATTCCAACTCAGATCATGTTTCTTCTTTGCTCCCATACTTTGAAGCCTTCCCTTTTCATACAGAATAAAATTCCAAACCCTAACTTTGCCAATAAAATCTATCTGGTGCTAGCTATTTTTCTGATAATGCCTTTTTTTTTTTCACTCTTCCCTATATTGTCATAGCCCCAGCCATGCCTACCTCATTTATATTCCTCAAACATTCCATGTCTGTTCCCTCCAAAAGGCCTGGAACTTGTCACTTTATCTATCTGCTTGGAATGTATTTCCCAAGACTCCTGAATTGTTTTCTCTCTCCTGTACTTCAGAACTCTGCTCAAGACCAGCTTCACAGTGAGACATTTCCTGAGTACTCTGTATAAAATAGCACATATCCTCCAACAAAACCTGTACCCAGAACTCCATAGTCTCATTACCTTATTTTTACTTTCCCAGTAGAACTTAATCTACACCTGAAATATTACACATGTTCTTGGTTATTTGTTTTCTTTTTCCATCTTTCCTCAATAGAAAATCCAATCATGCAGGGATTTTTCTCTATGTGGTTCTCTGATGCATTCCCATTGCCTAGAACATTGCCAGGCATATGAAAGGCATTCAATAGACATGCATTGAACAAATGAATGAATGAATGCTTTAACTATTTTGCATTTTTTAAAAAAATTCTTAATTCTCAAGCCAGCTAGTGGATATATAATAAATACATAACATATTTAGAAATCTTGTTCTTTTTTACTAGGGTGATGAGACTCATGGGGGTGATGAAGCTGAGATTAGAATATTTTCAGAACTATTATGTAATTGTAAATTACCATAAACAACTCTATGATTTATAAAGGAAAGGAACTCTTTGTATTCTCTTAGTCATCAGTAAGAAACAAGTTGAAGTGATACAATGCAAAAACTCACTGTTCACTAGCAGAGTATATTTTTCTGCTTTAAAAAAGCTTAAAATTTACTTTTTTCACTTGTGCCATCTCTAGCAGACTTTGACTCTCAAGTATATTTATTCAATCAAGAAGATTATTATTACAGTGCAGTGCTTAAGAGCAGTGGTTTCCTATGGCTTTGCCATTTTAAGAAACTGATGTCATTTACCATAGAGTTTACATGTGGATTGCAATTCTGGAAAAAATATATTGTTGTAGGTTTCTTTCGGTATCATAGTGCCAGGGAAAAAAGTTGGGAGCTCAATATTTTATATTTCACAGTAGGTTACATGTTTAAGCTAAGATGATTTAAAAACAATTCTCAAGCCACTAAAGGCTGGTGCTTCTAGTTATTGTTGCTTCTAGAGGGACCTTAAATGTTAGTTTGCTATCATGGCTCACAACAGAGTCTATACTATTTGAGCAGAATTGTAAAAGAATCAGCTATTTTTTTCCTATAATATTTAGCAAAAGCCGACTTTCACTATAAAAGAATATAAACACAGATGTCACAGTATCATGGTAGATAATACCTCTCAAATATCTATCTGAAAAGGTAAGTTTGCATAATGATCAGTCAATGCAGTCCATTTTAATCCACTCTTATATGTTAAGAATGGTATTTCTGCAGCACTTGATCGTATATTGTATCATGTGACAAAATACAAGTGGATTTAGTAAGCTGGTTTCTACTTTCTGTTGTGATAGATCTTTTGAAAGCTGTGTCATTTACTTGTTACTAATTAAATTAAATTAACATTCAGAAATTATACAGCCAATTTGGCAGTGCTTTGAGTTAATGTAACAATTTATCTGGCATTGTTAATGTGATTTTAAGCAGTGACAGTGTCACCATTACTGAGCATTTACTAAATATTTCTGTTGCTCAGCATGCTTACAATGCTTTGTCTCTTTAAACAGTCCTTAATATATATCTGCACACTATCACTTATCAGAAAGACTATTAATACACAGATACTTACAGTTAACATCAGTTTGTCCAAAATTCAATCAAATACAAACTGTTGGGGGCTGCTTCTCTTCTTATCTTATTTGAAAATTATGTAGGTATAAGGAAAGTAACTGTATTAGTTTCCTAGGGCTGCTATAACAAGATGCAACAATCTAGATGGTTTAAAATAACAGAAATTTATTCCCCACAGTTCTGGAGACTAGGAGTCCAAAATATAGAGCCAGGGTTTCTCTAACCTAGGGGAGAATCTGTTCAGGTGTTGGTACCAAGTCTTGATGTTCCTTGGCTTGTTGTTGTTGTGTGCCGTCGAGTCGGCCCCGACTCATAGTGACCCCTCCTTGGGTTTCCGAGGCAGTATCACTACGGAAGTAGGATTGCCCAACCTTCCTTCCGAGGAGTGGCTGGGGGAGTTGAACCACCAGCCTTCTGGTTAGCAGTCAAGTGCTTTAGCCACTATGCTACCAGAGTTCCTTGGCTTAGAGACACAAAACTCCAATTTCTGCCCTGTCATCATCTGGCATGTGTGTGTCTCTTTGTCTTCTCTTCTTGAGTGATCATGGGTCATATTGCATTAGGGCCTACCCTAACCCAATTTCATCTACAAGTCCCTATTTCTAAATAAGGCCACTTTCACAGGTAGTTGTAGTTAGGATGTCAACCTATCTTTTGGAGGGACACAATTCAATCCACAATAATAACATCACTAATGACAAAGGAAGGAAAGAAAATGGTACAGTCCTTCTGTTACCGTTAAAAATCTAGAAGTATTTAGAGCTCTTGTTATAAAACATGGGTATATCTGTTTAGCAGGCATAGTTAGACAAAAATCTTCAAATCCCTTGATTTAAAACAATTCTTCCTTGGATCTCCCATTTATTTGGGAAAATATTTGTAACTAACTACCTTGAATTGGGCCTACTAGCCATTTCCTAATGTTATTTTGAATATTGAATCATTTATCAGATTATCAAAAAACAAACAAACAAACAAACAAATGCACTGTGACTGCCATTGAGTTGTTTCCAACTCACAGCAACCCCTCCTTGGGTTTCTAAGGACGTACCTCTGTGTAAGTAGATTGCAGTCTTCCTTCTCAAGAGTGTTTGGTGGGTTTAAACCTCCAGCCTTCTGATTAGCAGTCAAATATGGCTGAGGCACTATGTCACCAGAGATTATTCAGTTTTTCAAGTGGTCATGAAACTAGAGTATGCATGGGAAAATGAGCAGGTGTGGAATGAAAGGCCTGTAAAAGAAAACTAAACAAGTAAAACAGAAACTTCAAGATGACTCAAAGACTATGGAAAAGTTAGAAATTGTGCCCTTTAAACTACCTGTTGAAACATCTTTGTTTTCAATAATTATTTTTTCATTCTTACTGAGCCCCATTCTCCAGCCATTAAATTAACAAAACTGAAAATACCAAACCCACTGTCATCAAGTTGATTCTGACTCATAGTGACCCCTTTGGATTTCCCAGGCAGTGAATCTTTACGAAAGTAGATTGACCAGTCTTCCTTCCATGGAGTGGTTGGTGGGTTTGAACTGCCAGCCTTCCGGTTAGCAGTCAAATGCCTTAGGCACTATGCCACCAGAGCTCCTTCTTAAATTAACAGAAGTTATAAATTTAAAAGTCTAGTGCTCAGATGAACTGTGCATTTAATAGCTTCTGGCACTTGAGCACCACTCAGAGTGTCTTGTTAGAGAATTGGAGGCTCATTGCCACAGAGGTAGGATGACTATCTTTTCATTAGATTAAAAAAAAAAAAAAAAGAAGGTGAGTTAAGCAGGCCAAGTACAGCAAGGATCGCAGAGCTGGTGCTGAACCGGGCAGTGTTTCGTTCTGCTGTGCGTAGGGTCGCTATGAGTCGGAGACGACTCGAGGGCACCTAACAACAACAAGCAGACCATTTAGCTGATATGATGTCATTAGGAGCCAGAATATAAACGGAAATGCCACAGAACATAGAACTCTATGAGATGAGATGTTACGGTGGGTTGATAGATATACTGTCCATTAATAGGAATCTCTGACCCCCATTAACCTTGGAAGTATCATTAGTAGTCATTGGATTATTTATAAATAGCACTAAGATAAATACAATTTTCTCCAGGAATAATTTTATAAGCAATTATAAATATTTATAAGCAGTTATAAATATTTATAAATGTATAAAAAATATAAGTATTTCTCTTGCTAACTATTTTTTATATGAAGTTAACAATAGTTTTTCTGGTAAAATGGGACAAGAAGTTATTTTCATATAGCAAGGCATCCTTACAAACCAATATGCGTAAAGGTAGCATATTTTAAGAAGACGAGGCAGTCATGAAGATTTATAGTCTTGGAAACCGAATAGGGGTCACTGTGAGTAAGAATCAAGTCAATGGCAGTAGGTTTTTTTTTTTTTTTTTTTAGTATGAAAAAGAACCAAATTAAAGAACATGTAGAAAATGCTCTAAATAAAATATTGAATCTTGTGCCTAAAAGTGGTGTACAATTCAAGGTTTCAAGTATTTCATAATTTTTCAAAATGAGAATTTCCATTGTAGCATTAAGTCTCATATTTGATTTCCTCACATTTAGCTTTAGAATATACTTTCTGAAATGGACTAAATAAGGGGAGGGAGACTGCCTAGGTAGAGTTGTAGGAGGCATGACATTTTAAGTTGTAAAATGGGATGCTAACATTACATTTCTTATGGAATTCTTGTAAAGATCAAGTGACATCATGGATATAAAGTATGTAGCATAGTTCTTGGTGCACAAAAAGTACTCAATAAATGTATTGTTATAATTTTATTCCTATTATAAAGGGCTTCACAGGAAAGAGTGACTAACTCAGGGAAGACATCTCAGACAAGTCGACGTTTTGCTTTATCTCCAATACGAATTGTCATGTAATCTGAGTTGTGATATAAAGATGTGAAAAGGAGCTTAAGCTAAATGAGTTATACTTACCCAATGATGTTGTAATTGCTGATTGCACTTGAAATCATCTTATCCTTTTTCTGAACCAAAAGTAACTAAATGGCTGATGTGGTGCTAGAAAAGTCTCAGGATTCTCTCTATTTAAGGGCAAATCACTTAAAATATCAATGTTACTGAAATGGAGGAAATTCCTTCCTCCCTCACCAAAGTATGGTGAAAGGGAGCTGTTTTTAGAGTGTTTCTTCCAAAATTAAAAATGGCTGCCATGAGGATTTTCACTGCCAATGTGCGTCTGTCTGAGGAGGTTCCCTTCACTGAGGAACCGCTAGCACTGAGGGAATCAATTCCGTTGAAATCGGAGAGCAGGAGAAACAGCTGGGAAAATTCTGGTTATGGAAGCAAAATAGAAGCATCGTGTGACTGCTCCCGCAGTTTTTGGCCCAACAAAAGCAGCACATGGAACAAGCTACAGGTACCAGCTGAACTAGCATTTGCAAATGTTAGGAAATTTTAAATAACTCTGAAGTACATACATATCAGGAGATGTATACATGGTGCTCTTACAGTTGTTAATTTAGTGGTGGATTTAGAAATAAAGTCTACACTCCTTTCCATGCAGAGTCGGTCTCGTGAATGACATAGTTCATTATGCTGAGGCTTGGTCTTTCTGTCTGTCACACAGATGATTCAAAAGTAAGTCAAATGTTAACTCTGCTCTCCAAAATAAGAAAAGAAAGAATGAAGTTTGCACGCCATCTTCCAGCCAACATGTTTATTATATATAAAGAATTCTTCCCATTAGATGTTATGTTTTTATGCCTATTTCAATAACAAGATAGTTTATTCTTTCAAAGGTTTTTTATTCTTTACCAAACTTTTTGTTTGCCACAACTATATGGAGTCATATAAAATAGTAATAAAGAAAGCATTCCGGCTGTAGAAAATAGCATATGCAGAAAAGAGGAGAAATAAGGATTCAGCACATTCATGAAAGAATCTTCAGCTTTGTTGTTGTTATGTGCCGTCGAGTCAGCCCCGACTCATAGCGACCCCTCCTTGGGTTTCCGAGGCAGTATCACTACGGAAGTAGGATTGCCCAACCTTCCTTCCAAGGAGTGGCTGGTGGGTTTGAACCGCCAGCCTTCTGGTTAGCAGTCAAGTGCTTTAGCCACTATGCTACCAGAGCTCCTGAATCTTCAGCTAGTATATATTTAATATTATTGGGATTAGGGCTTCCCAGGGTTGAACTGTCATATTCCCTTTTTCTAAAAATTCAGGACTCACCCAACCCTGACAACCTAGCCCCACTTGGAGCCTACTCAGGCCAGTCCAGAAATCATATATATATATATATGTGTGTGTGTGTGTGTGTGTGTATTTCCATAGATGATAATCTGCCAGTACTTTTGTGTTCCTTATGTGTGCCTTATGTGGAAGAAGAAACTCCTTATACTTAATTGTTCACCAAGCAATAAACTTGTCCTAATTCCCATCTCTTTTCCACATCAGTTGCAACCTTTGTGTTACCCTCCATTTCCTTTACACTCCGTTTCCCTAGATGAAATCCCTCCTCTGCTTTCATTAATCTTGACTAGATCCCTGACCATCTTTCTACATCGGGCCCCAACCACTGCCGTTGAGTTGATTCCAACTCATAGTGACCCTATAAGACAAAATAGAACTGCCCCATAGTGTTTACAAGGCTGTATATATATATATATATATATATATATATATATATATTTAGTTGTGCTTTGGTACAAATTTACTGAGCAGAATTTGTTTTAAGTTCAACAGTTCACATACATTTGGTTTTACTCTCCAATTACCATCTGCAACCCTAACCTACTCTCCTCCTCTCTCTGCCCAGTGACCTCCCCCATCCCTGTGCCCTTCTTAGTCATGCGCTCCTGTCTGTCCAGCTTTCCCTCCATGTGAATGCTGCCCCTCTGGTGCCCCATGGCTGATTGTTCCAAGGGGTGTATCTCTGTAGAATAGGTGGGTGCATCACCTTGGGTTGGGTGTTCTACATGTAAGTCTTACTACTTACTGTTGGGCTGAGAGCCAGCCCTTGGGAGTGAGTTTTATCCTAGGCCTGAGGGGTATTGCAGGGCCTATAGTCATGAGGGTCCTACCAGACTCCATCTGACCAGTAATTCTGGTTGTTACTGTGTTTTGAATTTCATCCCACCTTTTTCCTCCCACTCTATTCAGGATCTAAGGCTGTAAATCTTTACGGAAGCAGACTGCCTGCCTCAACTTTTTCCAGTGGAGTGGCTGGTGGGTTCAAACTGCTGATATTTTGCTTAGCAGCCGAATACCTTAACCACTGTGCCACTAGCTCCTTACATTTCAGAGGCTGATCCCTGTCCTTTTTCCTTTAGCCACTGGTTTGAAGTCTTGCTCCTACGAAACTCTTATCTGCCTGGAGGCATTTACTGTTTTATCTTATAACTAGACACACTAGATGTCCCTTGAACACACATCAGTTCAGACTAAGCAGTTTCTTATGTTCTTTTGAATATAGATTGCTGGATGCTCCCTTTGTGAGTCATTCCTACAATTGGACTACTTCATGAGTCTGCATCTAACTTGTTGAAGTGGCTGGTGTTGATAGCCCAGACTCCCTTCACTGAGCTGGTCAACTCATTCTCCAGAAGCCATGAATGTTATTGCTGAGATGCCCAATGGCCCTCTTTGGCCCAGTGGGAGTCTTGCTTGACAGGTCATCCATCCCTCATCCAGTAGCCTGTAGCCAAGGGCACGTCAAAGGTCAAGATCCTCGGCTCAAGTTAGATCCAATTCTTTGGTGCAATTTGTTTTCCAGAGATTCCTTGGGGTAGATTAAGGCTGTTCTCCACCAGAGACTACATCTTTGCTTACCTATTTTCCCTACAGGATCTTTCCTTCTTTTGCTTCCCTTCTAAGTGCAGTCCTTCAATAAATTACTTTCACAAGAAGCTTTGTTTTAGGCTCCACTTGTAAGTATGTCAACTGGAGACAACTTTCCTTTCTTGGCTCACTGCTGAGATCCCAGGCTTGAGAAAACATCATGAGTTAATACTTCCCATGTCAAAATTTAGGCTATTAAATCATCTCAGTTTTGATAACATCAAAGCCAACCAAGCCTGTACTAATCTTGCTTCTGTTTCTCCCTAACCTCCATTCTCTACACCCACTCCCAGCAAAACTTACATGATACAAAGTTTGTTCCAAATATTTGGAAGTGCATTGGGATTCTATCAGAAATTGAAATATCCATGGGCCCTGAAAATCATTATATCTTACTATGAACCTTCTTGGATCCTGATTTAAGGAACCAAATTTCTGGAGAAAGTTCCAACTTATTGCCTTATTCTTGAGCTTGTTTGGAATGTAGATTTCTTTTTGAATAGAGTGATCCTTTAAAGTCTTTAGGCCACAGAACTTTCTAAGATGTTTTTATACACAATATAAATTGTTGTTGTTGTTGTTATGTGCCGTCGAGTCAAATCTGACTCATAGCGACCCCTCCTTGGGTTTCCGAGGCAGTATCACTACAGAAGTAGGATTGCCCAACCTTCCTTCCGAGGAGTGGCTGGTGGGTTTGAACCACCAGCCATCTGGTTAGCAGGCAAGTGTCTTAGCCACTATGTCATCTACATTTGTCAATGACCTCCTTACTGTCCACCCAGAACATGGGACAAAAATAACAAAGTAGGAGCAGGAAATAGCCATAGAATGGCAGTTTTCCTATTCCATATCATCTGTATTATGATCCTTAAAAATGCCTTTGAGACAAATATATTTTGAGTAGAATGTACAATCAGCAAGTTTTCTATTATTTACAAATTGCTAAGTACATCCTGTCAAAACACTTACTAAAAATACCGCACATTCTTTCAATCATGCTAAGGAAAATACAATCACTCAATGAAGAGTTTGCCTACAGAATATCACACCCTTCTAAATAGAATTTTAGAGAAGCCACATGAGATACTTTGCTCCACTTTCCCCTTTTGCTTAAAATATCTTATCGAACACCTGCTGAGCTGTTTTTTTAAAATCTCATTAGCTCTTGTTTTTAATTAATGATTTAAGTCTAATACTGCATTATCAGTCACTACAAAAATGTAACAGGTCATGGATGGCTGCAGATACAGGCTTTACATCTTATTTTCTCCTTCACACTTTTCACTTATTTATCTCTACTTTCCATCCAAATTGTCACCTTCACATCCTACCTTATTTTGACATTGAAAATAATCTAAACAAAATTTAAAATCTTTTAAGATACAATGAAACCTGTGAGAACTGGAATTCGGTGGGATTGTCTTGTTTTTCTAGGTCTCACAAGTTTTCCACCTTTGACAGGGTGCAGTCTTACCACTTTTCTATCCTATTAGTGGAAAATATAAGAGTTTTCCTTCTACGATATCAGTTCCAGCTTTTGCAGGTTTTACTGTACTTTTCTGGGATTGACATGGTAACTGTGAGAATGGGTTCAAACCTACCAAGGACTATGAGCATGGCCCAAGATTGGACAATGTTTCATTCTGCTATGCACAAGGTCGCGATAAGTTTGAGCTGATTTAGTGACAACACAACAAATACCATCCTTAAGCAAGTTATAAGATGAGTGAAAGAGCATAGGATTAGGAGTTAGGAGGTCAGGCTTTGCATTCTACATCTGTCCTTCCCTTTCCAATATGTTGGTTGGTCTGCTTCTTCCTCTTCCTTACAGGCCTCACTTTGAACATCTGTGGAATGAGAGTGTTGGAGCAATGGGTCTGACCCTATCTTTCAGGTGTATCACCCTATAATACTATAATTTTATCTCCTTGCTCCTCCTCCTTGCTATCTAATAACCTCTAATAACCAGCTTATTTTAGAGCAACCATTCACATTGCCACTGCCTCTAGCTAATGCACTATTTCTTGGGCTTTATATCCAATTCATATTTTCCATCCTGAGTGTCAAGAGTCCTGTTTCTTCCAGGTCTTAATCTCTGCAAAGTGAAGTTATCATGGAAAGAGTCTTGGACACTAAATAAAGAACCAGGGTTCTGTCTTGACTGTCATTAATTAACTTTGCATATATGGCAAGTGACGTACGCTTCCTGCTCCTCATGTGTGAAATGGAACTAATAATATTATTCTATCAGTTTTGAAGCATTAAGAGTCTGGAGGATGAGAGCAAAGAGTGAGTTTGAAGTATTAAATGTCATAGAAATGCAGTGCATTATGATAAATGAACACATTAGCATGGACTACTGTGTAATCTCTCATAGGTAACTCGTGTTCTTTTTAATATGGCCTTCAAGAGACAAATTCCTTAATTAAAAGCAATGACCTATTGGTCTCAAGAACATTCTACCAGTCTGCTGAGAGGATGTTTAGGCTAAGAAAGGAGCTTCATGGCACTTCTCCAGTTGTACTCCAGTTTACAGCTTTGTGGGTAAGCACCAATGGAATTTGCTTTGATTTATATCTTTACAGATAAAACTACACTAGCCTTACTTAATGATATTGTGAAAACTACACAATATGCAAGACCAGTGCATCAGGTGAATGTATCTTTATAGTTTGAACAGTATCCAGAGCTGTGATGAAAAAGAAGGGGATTTAGCACTAATCCTGTAATATTATGTTTTACAATGAATGGTGATCCTGAGAAGTAGAATGTTGTGAATTTAAAATAATCCCAGTTTAAGATGACATAATGCATCCTTTGATAGCTCTGAAAACCTGTCCAAAACTAAGACCTAAAGGATTTAATGGATCAGCCATAGCCACAGAATCAGATTTCCCATTCCCAAATCATTCTGAAAGAAATGTAGATCCAAACAAGCTCAGGAATAAGAGAATAAGTTGGAACTTTCTCCAGAAACTTGGTTCTTTGAATCAGTATCCAATGAGGCTCATGGTAAAAATACTGATTTTCAGACTCATGGACATTTCAATTGCCAATAGAATTCCACTGTACTTCCAGGTTTGTTCGTGAAAATATTGAGAGCTATTCAATAGTCCTCAGGCCTGTCATTTTGCTTCTCAGAGCCTCAGTTTTTTAATTTGCAAGTTGGAGATAATCTAAACCCTATGGTTGTTTTGAGGTTGAATGAGATAACACATATTAAAATAGCTAACACAGATGCATATATTGACTATTTTCTGAATTACTAAGGCATCAAATATCCAATCACAATTTAGTATTTTATTAATTTCTTTTTATTCTCTAAAATGTTCTGCTGAATATTCTCTTTCCAGTCCCACAAACATTCAACTAAGCTATATGAGTTGTGTTAAAGAATCATAGTATTATACTTTTTTTTTTTTTTTTTTTTTAATATACCTCCTCCATAATCTACCTCATACTCTAAGGTTGATAAGTCTCAATTTACCAAATCCTAATATACAGAATAAGAATAGGAGCTCTGGTGGTGGTGTGCCAAAGGCATTTGACTGCTACCCAGAGGGCTGGTAGTTCAAAACCTCCAGCCACTCCTTGGAAGGAAGACTAGGCAATCTATTTCTGTAGAGATACTGCTTCAGAAACCCAAGGAGGGGTCACTATGAGTTGGAATCAACTTGACAGCAGTGACTTAGAATGTATAGAATAAGGAGCTCTGATCGCATCGTGCCTAAGGCATTTGACTGCTAACCAGAAAGTTGAAAGATCAAACCCATTAGTGACTCCATGGAAGGAAGGCTGGGCAATCTACTTCCATAAAGATTTACTGCCTTGAAAATCCAAAGGGGGTTGCTGTGATTTGGAATCGATTTGATGGCAGTGAGTTTGGTTTAGTATATGGAATGTTTTAGACAGGAGGTATTGTAATGATTTCACCCTAGTATTAGATATTAGAACTCATGAAAACCCAATTAGTATCAACTGGATATTTTGTATAAAGCACTCTGGTGGTGCAGTGATTAAAGCACTCAGCTTCTAACCAAAAGGTTGGTGGTTCTCACAGGAGCAATATGAGGCAGTCTGCTTCTATAAAGGTTTACAGCCTTAGAAGCCCTATAGGGAAGTTCTACTCTGTCCTATAGAGTCACTATGAGTCGGAATCAACTTGATGGCAGTGGGTTTGTTTTTTTGGTTGGGTATTTTGTGTAGCAAACTTTCCATTTTCATTGACTGGTGTGGCAAGAATCCTTCTAGCTAAAAGAGTATATATACCACGTAACAACCTCTGGAGAAAATGAATTCAAATTTTCTTGGGCTCTATGATTTTTTTGTTCTGTGATCAATAAAAACAAGTTGTTTCCTTTCATTCTTCTGAGCTTCACTCTCTTCTGTAAAAGGGAGGTGGGAGTGTGTGCTCTGCTTTGCTTTGCTTACAAAGTTATTAAATAGCTGCAAATACTTTAAGGTAAAGGATGAGATTACACAAATATAAGTATTTATAAACTTAAAGCTCCTGGTACAGATGCTGCTGCTCTCATACACGGTTTCAGTTGACATTAGTCATTGATACCAGCTCCAAGATTTTTTTGATAGCTGAGGATCACCTGATCTATTATTTACTTAAAATTTTAAATCAGCTCTATTACCAATATGAATTTATCTTTAAAAATAAACTTTATATCACAGTATATGTAAAACTAGTATCACTTGTAAAAATAGAAGATAATTTAAAAAATGAATTCAATCAAAACAAAATAATTCCAGCAATACCACTCTTAGGTATATACTCATGAGACTTGAAAGCAGCAATACAAAGAGACATGTGTACACCAATGTTCACTGGCATACTAGCCACAAAAGCCAAAGGATGGAAATAACCCAAATGTCCATCAACAGATAAATGGAACAACAAAATATGGTCTATACATACAAAGGAATATTACTCTGCTGTAAAGAGAAATGAAGTCTTGATACATGCTACAGAATCCTTCTGGCTATAAGGATAAACCTCCAGGGATAAACCTTGAAAACAGTATGCTGAGTGAAAGTCATTCACAAAAGGACAAATATTTCACGATTTCACTTATATGAAATACCTAACCCACTGTTATAGAGTCAATTCTGACTCATAGTGACCCCCACTGGGTTTCCAAGCCTGTACATCTTTACAGAAGCAGATTATCTTATCTTTTTTCTATAGAACAGCTGGTGGGTTAGAACCACCAACCTTTTGGTTGGCAGCTAAGCCTTAACCACTACACCACCAGAGCTCCTTATGAAATACCTAAAGTAGACAAATATATAGAGATTAGAGTTTTAATCATGATTAGAAGGGATAGGAATGACAGGAGGAAAGAAGGTATCATTGTTTAAGTATCATAGTGTGTTTGCTTATGGGGATGGAAAATTTGACAAGGGATACTGGTGATGGTTGTACAACACAATCATACACATGCAAAATATTGAATTAGCACATGCTATATTTTACAACAATTAAAAAATAAACTAACAAAAATTTTCATAAAACTCTAGCTTGAAACTGTTACCTGCTGTGTCCCAGACCTGCTCTCTGTTAAAATCAGAGACTAATGTCTAGTAAATGTTACAGAGACATTAAAATAGATATTAACTTCAAACCAAAACATTCCACTAGGTATAAATCAGATGAATTAACATATATTTACAAGTAGAATAACTTACTCACTTTGTTATTTTATGCCATTTCTTAAATGCCTTAAAATTATTTTACTACCACTTGTGAGACATGTCCTCCATTTTGGGGAAAATTGGCAACAGGAAGTATGATGGGCTGGGAGTCCATGTTCTACTTTCGACCTTGGCAGATCACTTAATGCCTCTGAGTCTTAAATTCTTAATTTAAATCCAGGGTATTGAAATATAAGGGTTCCAAAGTCTCTCTTCCCTAAAATCCACTTCAGTAGATTTCATTTATACATGGAAAGTAGATAACACTTTTGTTAGAAAATATCTGAGAATATCTAGCTTCTCTTTTCTAGAACTGTCTTGCTTATCACAATGTTCTATCTTTATAAATAAGGTCATTCTGAACTTCTGTTGACATCACCAATTCAAGAGATGGCCATGCTTATGTGGAAATGAGGGAATTTACTATAATATTGCCTGTAATGGAAGATGATATGCAATGAAGTATGTGAAATTACCAGATAGTCATGAATAACAGGCTACTCTGACCTCTTCTGCTAAAGTGCCATAGAAATGTCTTGATTGATAGTATGCTTTTTCAAAGGAAAAGAAAAATGGAAAGATTACTCCCAACAAGCTTCTTGTGAGCACACCAGAATAAATATAGCATTAAATGAATTTAGGAAACCACTAGTCTTGTAATAGATAGCTTCTCAATGATTGAGTGATGACCTGAATCTCAAACTTTGATAATGTCCTCCAGTCTGTAAAGCAGCACATTTATGTTGGTGGGTGACACTGACCTATGCATATCTTTGCATATTTTAGACTTTAGCTTTTTTGAGACTATCTTTACGCATGTGTGTGCATGCACATAGACACACATAAGCACACACATTATGTATATACATTAGTATAAGATACACGAAGCTTATTTGAATAAGCTCCTACATTGTGGTAACTGGCAGTTTTATTAAGGTTTTAGTTTATGAAAGATGTGCTCTTATAGTGCCACGTGACTTTTTCAATGACTTTCATAATAAAGTAACAAATGTACCTCAAAAGTTTCACATTTAAGGCCTTAGGTGAGCAGCTCATGCTGATGTCCTGAACAGGATTAAAGTGGGATTTCAGTGCAGGCACACCAATGTTTGTCAGTACAACCCTTTCACATTGCCAGACACCCATCTGTAGTAATTAAGGCTGTTGTCAACCTGCTGGGCCTGGTTGAGTGGATGGGCAGCTAGATGTAGTTTTTCCCCATAGTGAGATTGGCAATCAGTTCCATGGTGGAATCTACTGGAGCAGCTGAGTAGCTGCTTTAGGGATGTAATCTGCTTCCAGTGTATAAGGAGCAGCTTTGAGGAAGGTCTCTAGGTTTTTGGCACACTTGAACCCTGCATGTTGCTGAGTCATCATTCAGTAGCCTGCCATGCTTTGCTGATCTTGGGACTTTCAATGGACTTGAATTAATGGCCCACTATGTTGTTTGGTAACATCAGGACTGTGTATTTTTACTTGTTGACCTTGGGTTTGTCAGCCTCAGCAGCTAGCAGCTGCCTGAGTGAAGAAAGCCTCCAGCTTTAGTGGACCGGGAGCCAGAGGCAGAGCTGAAGCCCAAGGTCAAGGGGCTTTCACCCAGCCCCTAGAGCCTGGCACTTTGAACTTGTACTTCTAGCCTACAAATCTGTAAGAGAATAAACTCCTAAACAGGAATTCAAACTATTCCATTTGTGGTATATTCCTGCCAGTGGCACTAGGTAACCAAAACACCATCCTTATCCTAGGACTCTTCTTCTTGCTCCATGGCATTGCCTACTAATACCTGCCTTCTTTCTCCTCTGAAATTGTGGTCTCTACCCTTGGAAAGTTGGGACTGTTCATTGATACCACTCTCATTTATCTTTGTAAGGTCATGGCAAGGAGAAGAGGATGCACAAAAGTGGGGATAAAGAGAAGTTTTTATTCTGCGCTCCCGGGTGAGGTTTACAGGTCCCTGAGAGGGGCCTGCCAAGGTTCACGGGTCCCTGAGAGGGGCCCGAGAAGTTGCGTTGCCCAGCACCCGGTTTTTTATAGTGATATTTTCCTGTTCCTTAGCGGTCTGGGTTGAGAGCAGGGGATGTGTTGTAGGAACCAATGAGGTTAAAGCACCTCATTAGCATGGGGACAGGAAGTAGAGCTGAAGCACTTCATCAGCATAGTGGGCAGGAAATAGTTGGGGGCTTTTGTAAGTAAGGATCAGGTGCTGGGGTCTTTCTAAGTAAGGGCCATGTGCTGGGGTTTGGTATGGGGCCCGCTCCCTTGCTTGACCAGTTCTTGTAATTCTTTCCGGCTTAATCATTTACCCCGGAGCTCTGATAGCATAGTGCCTAAAGCACTTGACCACTAACCAGAAGGCTGGTGATTCAAACCCACCAGCCACTCCTCAGAAGGAAGATGGGACAATCTACTTCCGTAGTGATACTGCCTTGGAAAGCCAAGGAGGGGTCGCTATGAGTCAGGTCTGACTCCACGGCACATAACAACAACATCAATCATTTACCCGCCTGGCCTGCAGTGTTCCCGCCTGACAATCTTCACTATTTACTACTCAATAAATGTCTCTCTGGTTTTCTCTTAAGTCTCTATGAATCTATTTTCATTTTTTCATCAAAGACATATCTCATTGTGGGTCTTCCCCAGCCACCTCACTCTGTCTCTCGGGCCCAGTTTTCTAGCCCCTAGGGATGGGCTGTTATGCTGTATGACCTCATAGGAAAAAATATGAACCTTAAATGGAAGAAGAAGAAAAAAGGAAATAAATGTAGCTTACTTCCTTTAAATTAAAACTGACCACCTTTTAATCAAAAGGAATTTTAGAATAAGTCATCAATATGAATGTAAAGTAGCTGTGATTTCTTTCATGGAGGGAAATGTAATTGAAAGTCTCAAGGACAAACATCAATAATAGCTTAAATAAACAGGAAGTGTTGGGCTGAAATGTCACTCCATTTCTACTAGCCTTCTGTGGGAATGCTTCTGCCAATATGTGGTTTTGGCTTTGCAAGGCAAACACAGGAAAAGCTGTTTATTGTCTTCTGTATCTTCAAATGGGACTCAGCATGACCTATAACCACTGAATTGGCTAAGCTTGATTATTATCCACTCTTACATATGCCTGCAATCCAGGCTTACTCCTTACATTCAAGGTCAGCACCCGATAAAAGTACCAAATCATTTTTTGGGCTAGATATATTGGACTCTCTCTCTCAAGGTTTATGTATCTGGGTGCTCTGGATAACCAGCTTTGACATCTATAATCTTTACTTGGATTCACTTTTTACAGTGTCTAGAAATACTTGACTTAGTATTTTGTACAAAATACCAAACCCCACAGACATTGAGTTGATTCTGACTCATAGCAATCCTTTAGGAGAGAGTAGAACTGCTCCGTAGGGTTTCCAACGTGGTAAATCTTTACAGAAGCGGACTGTCTCATCTTTCTCCAGTAGAATAGCTGGTGGGTTGGAACCACTGACCTCTTGGTTGGTAGGTACTTTGAGTTCTGGGCTTTGACACCTGCCTGATTCTAAGCTTACTCTGCATCAGCCCTGAGGAATTTATAATGAGTCATGAATAAGGATTCTCAGGGGCCCAGAGTATTCTCTTGCTTGTCAGAAAGAGACCCTTTAAACAAGGCAAGGCAAGACCCTTTGTTACCAACTCCAAGTGAACCTGTACAATTGGGTTCAACATCAACAAAGCACATTTCTTTGTTCTCTTAACTTCTAAATGACCCCAATATTTTCTATTGACTTCAGCTTTGTTGAACTCTTGGGAATTATTGGGATGAATCTGAAAGAAAGGGACAGTTTGAACTGCCCTATAGGACAATGGCCAAGTTATTTAAACTCAGAATCTTCATTTCTCCTCATCGTGGAGGGATTTCACTAAATTATTACATGATTTGAGGTAAGACACTTGTGGTAGTTAAGGTTATGTGTCAACTTGGCTGGGCCTGGTTTTGAGTGGCTGAGCAGCTGGTGGTAATTATTCCCCATGATGAGATTGGCAATCAACTCCATGGTGGAATCTGCAGTGAGCAGCTGAGTAGCTGCTTTAGAGATGTGGTCTGGTTCCAGTATAAAGGAGAAGCACTGAGAAAGGTCTTGGCAGCTTTTGGCATGCTTGAATCCTGCATGTAGCTCAGTCATTACTCAGGAGCCTGCAATGTTTACTGCCAATCTTGGGACTCTTAATGAACTTGAATGAATGGCTTGTTGCATGGTTTGGTAATATCAGGACTGTGACTTTTTACTTGCCGATTTTGGATTTGTCAGCCTCAGCAGCCAGCAGCTGCCTGAGTGAAAAAAACCTCCAGCTTCAGTAGGCCCGGAGCAAGAGGCAGAGCTGAAGCTCAAGGTCGAGAGGCATTCACCCAGCCCTGAGAGCTTGTCACTTTGAACTTGGACTTCTAGCCTCTAAAACTGTAATAGAAGAAACTCCTGGTTGTTAAACTCACCCATTTGTGATATATTCCTGTTAGAGCAGCGCTGAGGTAACCGAACAATACTTAACTCGCTTGTCCTCAGTTTCCTCATCTCTAAAATGAAAGGGTTAGACTTGTTATTACTAGATACTCTAAAAAATGCCTAACTTTTTTATTCTCTACCAGGTGTTTTTTTTTTTTTTTTTAATCTGACGCTAAAAGTTTGTCAACTAAATAAATAGTATGATTTTTTCCCCCTCTAATGGCATGTGAAGTTTAATTTAAAGAATCTACAGTGTATCTTCCATTCTACATTAGATTTTGTGGCTTTTCTTCATGTTTAAATTTTAAAGCAACTTTTTTTCTTAAACAAGTGAAAAGAAGATTCACAAGCAAACAAAATTTATTTCATATCGATGCAACTGTGTTCACCAATTCAGTTTGTCCATGACAATAAAAGTACTTTCTGTGTTGGCATTTGATACAGAGATTGAAACAGTGTTACTGAACACGAATAAACAAATTTGGAACACCAGATTCTTTGCAAAGAATGGAAAAATCTCACTCCTCAGGAGATCTTGTTTTTCATGGAAGGGAAGATCATACTGAATTATTTTAGTTATCACTGATTCATAACAGAAGAAGCTGTGGTGGCACTGTGGTTAAAAGCACTGGGATACTATCCGAAAAGTTAGTGATTTGAACCCACCAGCCATTCTGCAGGAGGAAGATGAGGCAATCTACTTCCTCAAAGTTTACAGCCTTGGAAACCCTATGAGGAGTTCTACTCTGTCCTGTCGGGTTGCTGTAAGTCAGAGTTGACTCTGTGGCAGTGGGTTTTTGCTGCATAATGAAGTACTCTCAAACCTAGTAGCTTAAAACAACACTGCTTTAAAAAAAAAAAAAAAATCACGATTAACTGGGCTGGTAATCTGGGCATGTCTTCTGCTTGTCTCCTCTGAAGTCACTCATGGTTGCAATAATCTGAGAACTCAAATGGAGATGGCTTTGTTCACTTCTGCCAGTAATCATTGGCTGTCCACTCTCACCTCCAGGGAGCCTCTCGCTATCTGGTAGCCAAAACAACGCTTAACTCACTTGTCCCCAATTTCCCCATCTCTAAAATGAAAGGGTTGGACTTGTTATTACTAGATAATCTAAAAAATACCTAACTTCTTTATAGCATGGTAGTCCAATATTCCTAGAGCAAGAGCAGAAGGTACAATGTTTTTTAAGGCATAACCTGTAATTTGCAGTTGATTAAATTCTGCCACATTCTATTGGTCAAAGCACATAGTAAGACCATCCCAAATACGAAAAATTGAAGAAATAGACCCTATCTTTTGATTGGAAGAATAACAAAATTACATACAAAAAAGCATGAACAGAAGGAGTGATTGATTATAACTATATGCTTAATAATATCTCTTTACTATAAAACCAATTTAAAGAAAACTCTCTTATGCCCATGGTGTTGACATCTTAAATTTTAAATTCTGTGTTAAAAGGAGAAGATTTCTCAGACTTAGATGAACTCAAGTATTTAGAGAAGAGTATGGTGAATTTTTGAAGGGAAACTACTTGCCAGATATGAGTGTCCTAAGTTATACATGCTGGAACTC
>NW_006921833.1:2292164-2300131 GCF_000298275.1 Orycteropus afer afer
TGGTGCGGGATCGGGCAGTGTTTCGTTCTGCTGTGCATGGGGTCGCTATGAGTCGGAAACGACTCGACGGCACTTAACAACAACAACAACAAGTTATACATTCAGCTCTTTAAAGATAAATTTATGAGATATGAGAGTTGATTAACGGTTCTATTGTATTTATAATGAAACTTCATTATCTACAATCTTTTTATTTTCCTTCAAGAAAATAATTGGCTATATAATTCTTAAGGAGCTCTGATGGAATATGGGTATGGCTGCTAACCAGAAGACTGACAGTGCAAACCCACCAACTGCTCTGTGGGAGAAAGATGTGCCAACCTACTTCCATAAAGATTTTTAGCCTGGAAAACCAATGGGGGGGTCACTGTGAGTCAAAATCAACTTAATGGCAATTTTTTTTTTTTTTTTAATATAATTCTTAAGACATCTTATCCTCAGCATCCCACGTTTAAAATAAACCAAACCAAATCCACTTCCATCAAGTCGATTCTGACTCATAGCAACTCCCACTGGGTTTCTGAGATGGTAAATCTTTATAGAAGTAGTTTGTCCCATTTTCTTTCCACAGAGTGACTGTGGGTTTGAACTGGTGGGTCAAATGCCTTAGGCACTGCACCAACAGAGCTCATGTTCTTTGAATTCAAATTTTGTTATTAAATCTGAAAAAGTCCCAGGTAAAGGATATTGTTGTTGCAAATTATTGGTTTATGAAGGGAAATTATGTGTACTACAGCTAATCTGAACTCAGAACTTTATCAATAAAGAGGTTAGCAGGTATTGAAGTATCAGTAATCGGCATACTAAGCCAAGTGGAAAACTAGAACAGTAATTCATAATGTGGACATAAAGAGTGAATTAAAATGCTCCTGTATCTGTCAGATTATACCACTTTTATTTATTTCAGTGGCTCATTATTCCCAAGTATGTCACAGAGTCAAAATCCACAATGGTGTCTCATGTGATCTCTCAAGACAATTTCCTCCATTTCTTCTAAGTCTTCAATGCTCAGGATGCATTGCTTCTTACACCTCCATACTAGTTGTCACTCTGATTCTCTTAATCTTGCAAAATTCAAAATGTCAAAATATTACTGTACTTCTCTTTGTCCTCACAGCACTGGGACCATACTTTGTCCCATGTAGAAGTGAGGAGAATGCTGCTTTACCCCAGTTTGTGCCATCATTTTCCACTTAGACCTTAGGCTATACTGTTTACACTTACATATCTCATAAAACACTTCACAAGTTTACAGGCTGGGAAAATGATATCTTACCTGTAGCCCACACATTAGTTCCCTCTAGCATCTTAGTGCCTGGAAAACTAGGTGCAGCATTTTGAAGCAGCAATTCTGGCACTCTGGACACCTCATAAATCAGAGTACACCAAACTCAGGGGAGTAGGATTAGAAAGGAGAAAGAGGCAGTGTAATTACCTGGGGGGAAAAAAAAGGCTAACCAGCCCTGCAGAATGCCAACCTGCTGGCAAGACAGGGCATTGGAGGGCTCCCTGGGGCAGTGGAGAGAATGCACCAGAGGATCTGTGACCACTCCACACATCTACCTTCAACACCCACCTTATTGATAAACTTGGGACCACAGGGAGAGAGCAGAGACCCCTCTGGCTCTGGGTGCTACCAAATGGGGAGCAGAGATGGAAGCTCACTGCAAACAGATGGACCCTGGGACTAACTCATGTAGACCCTGGAACTAACTCATGGTGCCAGTAAGGACAGCTATCCCAGGACAGCTTTTTAGTATGGATGGGCCTGGAGTACGGGGTTTTTATGGCTGTCTGAATCTGGCAGAAAGTGGTGGCCCCATAACCATTGGTGTCTTTGCTTAACTTGACCTGTGGACCTGTGAGTAACAATATAACATCATCATTAGCAGCCTACCCAAAGCCCTGGGAACAGCTACTGGCACCTTGGAGCTTTTTTTCTTTTTCTTTTCTTCCTCTCCCCTGCCTCAACCAACAGGAAAACCACATTAAGCCTCCACAACACCTGCCAACCTGAATCCTGAACCTCCTTCACAACAGAGACCTGCATCCACATGCCACACAGTGATTTCATCATCACAAAGAAAACTGCACAGCAACCCAGCATACTTGAATTAATAATCAAAAAAATAAAATACACCAGCTCCACCTTTGCAAAAATATTAAATCATAAAATCAAGACAAAACAAATCAATACATAGTAACTAACAGTTAAGACAACTTCAAAATATCTAGGAAACAACAGGCAACCTCAAATCAAACAATAAAATAGGATAAGACAATAGAAATAAAATACCAAACAAGTCTCATTAAACATAGAGGAAGAAGAGGCAATAGAATTATCCAAGAAGGAATTTAGAAGGTATGTTTATAGAACTCTACAAGAGCTCAAGGAAACCCCCAACAGAATCAAGGAGAACACAGTACCCTGAAAGAACTCAGGAAAACCATTAAAGAACAAAATAACAAGATTAGTACACAATCAGAACTCATACAAAACTAGCAGTTAGAAATCCAGAAGATGAATACCAACATTACAGAATTATACAACACAGTGGAAGCACAAAAGAGTAAGCTAGAACTGGCTGAAGAACGCATTTCCCAACTAGAAGATATATCCCTTGACACCAGCCTGTATGAAGAAAAATCAGAACAAAGATTTAAGAGAAATGAAGAGAACCTAAGAGTTATATGGGATGACATGAAAAGAAACAACATACACCTCATTGAAATTCCAGAACAAGAAAAGACAACAACAACAACAAAAAAAACCACTGAGAAAATTGTGGAAGATTTACTA
This sequence comes from Orycteropus afer afer, assembly GCF_000298275.1. NCBI lineage: Eukaryota > Metazoa > Chordata > Mammalia > Tubulidentata > Orycteropodidae > Orycteropus > Orycteropus afer. Next base: position 2,294,965 of record NW_006921833.1, read on the forward strand.
ACAGAAAATTTTCCCCATATCATGAAGGAAGAAAAGATATTGGTCCAAGAAGCTCAAAGAACCCCATACAAGATAGATCCCAGGAGAAAAACACTGAAGCATATCATAATCAAACTCTCCAAAACCAAAGACAAATAAAGAATCTTGTGAGCTGCCCAGGACAAAAGAAATATTACTTAGAACAATCAAACAGTTAGGCTGAGTTCTGATTACTCAGCAGGAACCATGCAGGCAAGAAGGCAATGGGATGGCATATATAAAACACTGAAGGAATAGAACTTCCAACCAATAATCTTATATCTGGCCAAACTGTCCATCAAACATGAAGGTGAAGTCAAGACATTCGCAGACAAACAGATTTTGTGAAAACAAGACCAACTCTACAAGAAATGTAAGGAAGTCCTTCCAACAGAGAACCTACAACAGAGAACAACAAAATCAGGACACATGACAAAAACACTAAAACCAAATCAGAAATAGACTCTCAAAATAAGACCATAAACCATTTTACACTAAAAATCAATGAAGTCAATCTGTATACAACAACAGCAACTAACCAAATAAAGGGAATAAAAGTTCTAGGTACAAAACTTCCAAATGGAGAGGAAAACAGGACAATGTCCTCATAGAACAAACTGTTCCAAAAGTACAGAAATAAGAATTCACTCCAAGGTAACTGCAGAGAAAATTAACAATCCCCCTAAGCAAACCCAGAAGGAAGGAAAACATATGATTTTAGTAAGCACAAAACCAACAATAAAGAAGAGAAGAGAGGAAACACTTGACAACAAAATGAACTCAGCACAGAAAAGTATATGGACCATGGAAACTTCATGGGGCACGGAGCGGTAGGGTGGGTACTGGGAAGGGAGAGGAGGAGAGTGGGTTAGGGTTGGGATGGTATTTGGGTAGTGAAACCAAATGTACATGAAATGTTGAATTTAAAGCAAACTGTGCTCTGTAAGTTTGCACCTAAAGTGCACGCACACACACACACACAAACACAAACACTTCATTAAGAGGCAGAAGCCTCTGCCTTCATTAACTTTTTCTAAAAGGCTTATACATAGTCCATGGGAATGCATAAGGTAATCAAATTAGGATGTGGTCCACAATGATCTCTTTTTGTCTTCTGTTAAGCAGCTACACAAAAACCTCCTCCCACATTAAAACTTTCTCCACCAGAAATAAACTGGTATGGTTCCCCACAAGAGAATAGACATTGGGAAAGGTGATGAGCTGATCACCTAATGGCTCATGAGATGTGCTAAGATCTCTGAAGTTCTTTTTAGACTCAGCTAGGACTCCAGGCACATGATGCAATAAAATGCTATCATTAATACTAGATTTCCAGGGTCTCCCAGGTAGCAGGGTCAAAACCTTCAACATCTAGTTTATGACAATGTAACCCCATGTCGTTCTGTAATACTATGAAACTTTTCTTTGAATAAGCTTTTTAAAAGTATTTTGGGGAAACAATACAGTAGAATGAAAAGAATTTGGAGTTAAACAGTTAGGGGTTTACATTTTAGCAGTGTTTAAATTAGCATCACATTTTAAGGCTTGTTTTTCTCATCTGCAAAATAGGGATAATAACATTTAACTGTAGGATTATTTGAGGGATTGAACAAGGTCATATGTGTAAAGCATCTAGCACACTCCGAGGACACAGCCAACATTTGATACAAAGTTGTGTCTAGCTGCAACTGAGTCTAGTCATCCCACTGTGATCCAGAGGGTTCCACTGGCTGATTTTTTAGAAGCAGAGCATCAGGTCTTTCCTCCGGATCTATATTAATGTGGAAGCTTTGCTGAAGCCTATTCAGCCTTTTAACAACAGATAAGCCTGTATGGCTGGATGGATGATGCCTGTGCTCGAGGTGTATTAGAATTGAACTCAAGTCTCCTGCACGGAAGGCGAGAATTCTACTACAGAGCCGCCAATGTCCCCCAGACATACATACACACTAAAGAAAATAGTGTTATTGTTGGTTTAACCTAGGAAATTTACTTAGGGCCACAGATAAGTAGCTGCCTTCCTTAACATGTTGTTGGATGCCATTAAGTTGATTTTGACTCATACTAACTCCATGTGACAGAATAGAACTGCCCATAGTAGGGTTTTTTTTTTTTTTTGGCTATAATCTTTACAGAAGCAGATCACCAGGTCTTTCTCCCATTGTGCCCCTGGCTGATCATGTTGTTCTTGTTAGGTACCATTGAGTTAGTTCTGACTCATAGGGACACTATATATGACAGAATGAAACACTACCTGGTCCTGTTCCATCCTTACAACCTTTGCAATGTTTAAACCCATTTTTGCAACCACTGTATCAATCCATCTTGTTGAGGGTTTTCCTCTTTTCCACTGATCTGCTACTTTACCAAGCATAATGTCCTTCTCCAGAGACCGGTCCCTCCTGATAACATGTCCAAAGTATGTGAGATGATGTTTTACCATCCTCACTTCTAAGATACATTTTGGCTGTCCTTCCAAGAAAGATGTATTCACTCTTCTGGTAGTCCATAGTATGTTGAGTGTTCTTTGCAAACACCATAATTCAGATGCACCAATTTTTCTTCAATCTTCCTTATTCATTATCTAACTTTTGAATGCATTTGAGGCAAATGAAAATTGAAAACATGAGTCAGGCACACCTTATCCTCAAAGTGAAATATTTGATTTCTAACACTTTAAAGAGATCCTTTTACAGCAGAATTCCCTAATGCAATACGTCCTTTGATTCCTTGCTTCTTCTTTTTTTAAATTTTAACTTTTTATTGTGATTTGAGTGAAATCTTACAGAGCAAATTGGTTTTCCATTAAACTCTTCATATATGTTTTGTTTCTTGACATTGAGTGCAGTGCCCATAATGTAAAACCACCTTTCCCACTTCCTCCCTGTGGTTACCATTTCCATTTGTCCTTCTTTACTATCCATTCCTGGCTTCTGAACTTTAATCCTGGACACATGCTACCCTTTCAATCTTGTATGGGTGATTGTTGTAAAAAGTACATACCTCCCTGGTTTTATTGTTCACTACATAGACCTGTCTATTATTTGGATGAAAGTTGAGCAATAGGGGTGAATTGAAGGGTATATAACAGCCATAGTCTTGGGATTCCAGCAGTTTCTATCAGACCAATAAGCCTGGTCTTTTTATTATTATGATTATTTTGAGTTTTGTTCCACATTTTGTCCAGGATCTTCTGTTGTGATCTCTTTCAGAGTGGTTGGCAGTGGTAGCCGGGCACAATTTCATTTTTTTTGTCTAAGGGTCATGGAGGCTGAGGTTCATGTGGTCCACTAGTCCCTTGGACTAATTGTTTCCTTGCATCTTTGATTTTCTTCACATTTCTTTGCTCAAATGAGGAGAGACCAATAGTGATACCTTAGATGATATCAGATGGATCTTGGCTCAAAGTAAAGAATACCAGAAAGATATTTACTTGTGTTTTACTGACTATGCAAAAGCATTTGATTATGTGGATCATAACAAATTGTGGATAACATTGAGAAGAATGGGAATTCCAAAACACTTAATTGTACTCATGAGGAACCTGTACATAGACCAGGAGGCTGTCATTCCAACAGAAAAGGGGAACACTACATGGTTTAAAATCAAGAAGGGAGTGCATGAGGGTTGTATCCTTTCCTCATACTTATTCAATCTATATGCTGAGCAAACAATACGAGAAGCTGGACTATGTGAAAAAGAACGTGGCATCAGGATTGGAGGCAGAATCATTAACAACCCATGATATGGTGATGACACAACTTTGCTTGCTGAAAGTGAGGATGATTTGAAGTACTTACTGATGAAGATTGAAGAATTCAGTCTGCAGTATGGAGTACACCTCAATATAAAGAAAACAAAAATCCTCCCAACTAGATCTATAAGCAGCATTACGATAAATGGAAAAAAGTTTGAAATTGTCAGAGACTTCACATTGCTTGGTTCTACAATCAACACCAATGGAAGCAGCAGTAAGGACATCAGATGACGTATAGCACTGGGCAAATTGGCTGCAAAGGACCTCTTTCAATTGCTGAAGAGCACAGATGTTTCCTGGAGGACTAAAGTCCGCCTGAAACAAGCCATCGTATTTTCAATCACCTCATATGCATGTGAGAGCTGGACAATGAATAAGGAGGACCAAAGAAGAGTTGATCCCTTTGAGCTGTGGTGTTGGGGAAGAATGCTAAAAGTACTGTGGACTGCTAAAAGAACTAACAGGTCTGTCCTGGAGGAAGTGCAGCCAGAATGCTCCTTGGAGGTGAGAATGGCCAGATTTCATCTCACATACCTTGGTTAAATTGTCAGAAGGGACCATTCCCTGGAGAAGTATATCATGCTTGGTAAGGTGGAGCGTCAGCCACAGGGATCCAGGTGAGGATAGGAACTCAGCCACACCCAAAGCAGCAGTGCAGGAGAGCAGGAAAAAGGGGATTAAAAGCCTAGAACTTGGACAGGGGACCAGTCAGCCGCAGGGATCCAGGTGAAAAGAGGGAATTCAGGAACACCCAAAGCAGCAGGATGGGAGAGCGGGAGAAAGGGGATTAAAAGGCCTAGGAATCTGGACAGTGGAGGAGTCAGCCACAGGGACCCAGGTAAGGGTGGTACAAGAGGTTTCCAACAGGGAGGCAAACTTGTCTGTAAGTTTGTCCTGTCATGGTGATGTGTTGATGAGTTTTGAGGCTGAGCCACTGGTGTTTCTAACCCAGCGGGATGTACATGGTGCACAGGTATCAGCCCAACTTACAGACTGAGACAGACTAGGAAGAAGGAAGAGGCCATCTACTTCTCAAAGAATTGGCCAGGGGAAACCTTATGAATAGCAAAGAAACACTATTTGATACATTACCATGCAACTTTATGAATAGTCCAGTTAGGTTAGAAGGCTCTCAAAATAGGACTGGGAAAGAGCTGCATCATTTGAGTAAACTCAGCCTTACTCCTCTGCATAAGATAAAGCTTTCAAGACCTCCATTTCCTGATGTGACACCACTCAAATTGAAGAGAAACAGCTGCAGACATCCATTAATCATCAGAACATGGAATGTACGAAGCATGAATCTAGAAAAATTGGAAGTTGTCAAAAATGAAATGGAAAGCATAAAGATTGATATCCTTGGCATTAGTGAGCTGAAATGGACTGGTTTTG
>NW_006921833.1:2303350-2314855 GCF_000298275.1 Orycteropus afer afer
GGCTCAAGTATATCAGGAATCGTGGAGCTGGTGCGAGATCAGGCATTGTTTCGTTCTGCTGTGCATGGGGTCGCTATGAGTCGGAAATGACTCGATGTCACCTAACAACAACAAAAAGGTGGAGGGTTGTTGAAAGAGGGGAAGGCCCTCAACGAGGTGGATTGTCATGTTAGTGGCGGTGATGGGCTCAAGGGTAGCAAGAATCATGGAGCTGGCATGGGTTTGGGCAGTGTTTCATTCTGCTGTGCAAAAGATCACTATGAGTCGGAGACGACTCGATAGTACCTAACAACAACAACAAAGTGATTGAATGTTGACAAGTTCTTTTTGTGAACTGGTCTTTTTGTGAACTTACAGTCACTGTATTTCTTCCATTTTCTTCTTCTTCTTCTTTTTTTTTTTTGGTTTGGTTCGTTGAGTTTGTATTTATTCACAGATAATATCTGGTAGCATAGTGCCTAAAACACTTGACTGCTAACCAGAAGGCTGGCAGTTCAAACCCACCAGCCACTCCTTGGAAGGAAGATGGGTCAATCTACTTCCATAGTGATAGTGCCTCAGAAACCCAAGGAGGTGTTTCTATGAGTCGGGTCCAACTTGATGGCACATAACAACAACAATAATATTCCAAGTGTTTTTTATCACTAGAGAGGGAAGGCTTTTCAGGGCCTAACTTGTCTGTGTTACTTTTACAATCATAATTTAAAAAAAAAATGAAACAACCAAAACCAGTTCCTGATTAGTTGATTCTGACTCATGGTGACCCGATGTGTTTCAGAGAACTGCACTTCATAGAGTTTTCAGTGGCTATAACCTTTTGTAAGTAGACTGCCTCTTGGTGGACTTAACCTCTCAGTTAGTACCCATGCAATTAACCATTTGTGGCACACAGGAAAAACTTCATAGTCATATTTTTTATCTTTTTTAAAATTTCTAACACTTCATTGTGGTTTGGGTGAAAGTTTACAGAGCAAATTAATTTCCCATTCCACCATTTGTACATGTTAGTTGCAATCCTTTCAATGTAACAGCAGTCTTCCTCTCTGGGTTCTGTGTTTCCATTTGTTCATCTTTCCTGCCCCTTCTTGCCATTGGAACTTTGTTTTTGGCAAAGGCTGCCCTTTTGATATCATATTGTTGATTATTCTGAAGACCAAGTTCCTCACAGGAACTACCGATCACTTTATAGGTCTATTGTTTGGCTGAAAGGGGATCTTTGGGAGTGGTTTCAGTTTCAGGTTTCAACGGTGTCTAACTACAATAATCTTAGGAATTCCACTGGTCTCTGTCACACTAGTAAGTCTGCACATCTCTATGGTTGTGAATTTTGTTCTTAATTTTTCTCACACTCTGTCCAGGACCTTCTATTGTGAACCTGATGAGAGTGGTCAGTAGTGGTAACTAGGCATCATCTAGTTGTTCTGGTCTTAGGCTAGTGGAGGCTGTGGTTCCTGTGGTCCATTACTCTTCTGGGCTAATTGTTCCCTTGAGTCTTTGATTTTCTCCACTCTTCTTTGCTCTGGATGTGAAGAGAACAATAGTTGTGTCTTAGAGAGGTGCTCACATGCTTTCAAGATCTTAGTTGCTACTTACCAAAGTAAGATGTATAACATTGTCTTTATTAACTATGTTGTACCAAATGACCTACATATCCTCTGAGACTATAGTCCTAAGCCCTCAAGCTCTGTCACTCAATACCTCAAGGTGTTTGGTTATAGCTAAGATGTTTGATTAACTTTTGCCTCTGTATTCTCTACTATATACCTGGATAAATTTGAAGCACCTACAAATATGAACATAGAAATATCCTCTGCCAAACCTATATATGCTTGTGTACTCTCATATGCCATTGAAAATCTGTTCAGCTTACATATTTACCTATGTCTCCACTCATAAATTATGTTGTTGCTGTTGTTATGTGCCGTCGAGTTGGACCTGACTCATAGCAACCCCTCCTTGGGTTTCCGAGGCAGTATCACTACAGAAGTAGTTTGTTATTATTGTTATTTATTTTGATAAAGACCAAAATGGATGTCAGAAGACACTCTGAAACTTTGTCTTGAACAGAGAGTAGCTAAGTGAATAGAAAATATTATGAAGTAAAAGAGCTGAACAGAATATTTCAAAGGGGAGCTCGCGAACACAAAGCAAAGTATTATAATGAAATGTGCAAAGACATTGTTGTTGTTGTTATGTGCCATCAAGTCAGACCGACATGGAGTTAGAAAACCAAAAGGGAAGAATACACTTGGTAGTTCTCAAGCTGAAAGAACTGAAGAAAAAAAAAATCAAGCCTTGAGTTGCAATATTGAAGGATTCTATGGAATGATTCAGGAAGCATCAAAAGAAGATGGAAAGAATATACACAGTCACTATACCAAAAAGAATTGGTTGATGTTCAACCATTTTAGGAGGTAGCATTTGATCAAGAACTTATGGTATTGAAAGAAGAAGTCCAAGCTGCATGGAAGGAATTGATGATAAACAAGGCCCCAGGAGTTGACAAAATTCCAAATGAGATGTTTCAACAAACAGTGCTGGAAGTACACTCACTTGTCTGTACCAAGAAATTTGGAAAACAGTTATCTGGTCAATCAACTGGAAGAGATCCATATCTGTGCCCATTCCTAAAAAAGGCAATCCAACAGAATATGGAAAGTATCGAACAATAGCATTCATATCAGATGCAAATGAAATTTATTCCGAAGAAAATTAAAAAATGTTTGCAGCAGTATGTTGAGAGGGAGTGGCCAGAAATTCAAGCTGGATTCAGAAGAGAGATTAGAGTGAAGGCTGTCATTGCTGATGTCAGAGACATCTTGGCTGAAAGTAGAAAATACCAGAAAGATGTTACTTGTTTACTGACTGTGCAAAAGCATTTGACTGTGTGGATTATAGCAAATTATGGATAATATTGTGAAGAATGAGAATTCCAAAACACTTATGCAGAATCTGTACATAGATGAAGAGTCAGTCTTTCAATCAGAACAAGGGAGATACTGCATGGCTTCAAATCAGAAAAGGTGTGAGCCAGGGTTGTATCCTTTTACCATACTTATTCAATCTGTATGGTGACCAAATAAGTTGATAAAGTGTACTATATGAAGAAGAATGCAGCATCAGGATTGGAGAAAGATTCATTAACAGCCTGTATTATGCAGATGACCCAATCTTGCTTGCTGAAAGAAAAGAGGACTTGAAGCACTTACTGATGAAGATCAAAGCCTTCAGTATTGATTACATCTCAATATAAAAAAATAAAAATTCTCACAACTGGACCAATAAGCAACAGCATGATGAATGGAGAAAAGATTGAAGTTGTCAAGGATTTCACTTTACTTGACTCCATAATCAAAGCCCATGGAAGCAGTAGTCAAGAAATCAAATGACAGTGCATTGGGAAAATCTGCTGCAAAAGACCTCTTCAAAGTTTTAAACTGGAAAGAGGACTAAGAGGCACCTGTTCTAAGCCACTTATTGTCACTTACTTCATATGCATGTAAAAGCTAGACAATGAATAAGGAAGACTGAAGAAGAATTGATGCATTTCCATTATGGTATTGTTGGATAATGTTGAATACACCATAAACCACCAGAAGAATGAACAAATTTTGGAAGAAGTACAACTGGAGTACTACTTAAAATTGAGAATGGTGAGACCTCATCTCACATAATTTAGACATACTATTGTAAAGGAAGAGGAGCTCTGGTGACATAGTGGGAGAGGCATTTGGTTTCTAACCTCAAAGTTGGCAGTTCAAATCCATCAGCTGCTCTGCAGGGGGAAGATGAGGTAATGAACTTCCATAAAGATTTATAACCTTGGAAACCCTGTGAGAGTGACTGTGAGTCAGAATTGGCTTGATGGCAGTGGGTTTGGGGTTTGGTTATCAAATAAGACTAGTCCTTAGAGAAGGAAATCATGCTTGATATAGGGTCAGGTAAAAAGAGGAAGGCCTTCAAGGAGATGGATTGACACAGTGACTATAACTATGGTCTCAAATATAGCAATAATGTTGATCTGCACATGATCAGGTAACGTTTCATTTTGTTTTACATAGGGTCACTATGCATTGTAACTGACTCAGTGGCACCTAAGAACAACAAGAATATTATTATTATTATTATTATTATTATTACTATTAGTAGAGGGAGTAATAACAGGAGGCCAAGAAATACACAGTATTATAGGATACCCTTACCATGAATGTATTTCAAAAGTAGCAAATGATATAAAAAAAAAAACTAGGCATTAGAATTCTTTCAACAAATACATATTGGACATTGAATAAAGGCCATTCATAGTGTTGGGGGATGAGGATAGAACAGAGAAGATACACATAATAGAAGACCTAATGGAAGATAATCCAACCATAAACAAATGCAATACTGCACATAGGAGCTGAGTTATGAACACCTGGCTAAAGGAAAATAACTCTAAATGGTGAGATGGTGAAGCTTTTCTAAGAAAACCAAATCAAGCCCACTACCTTTGAGATTATTCCAACATAACTGCCTCATAGGGTTTCCAAGGCTGTAAATCTTTATGAAAACAGATTGCCTCATTTTTCTCTTGCAGAGCAGCCAGTGGATTTAAACTGCCAGCCTTTTGGTTAGCAGCCAGATGGTTTAGCCACTGTGCCACAATATTTAAACTGAGACTTGTAGCAAAATATATCCTGGCATATTAAGCCAAAGGAATATCCAGTGCAATCTCCCAGATGCGGAGAAGAGCCAGGCATGTTTTCATGGCCAGTCTCAGGGAGCCAAGAGAGAAATGGTGTAAACAGGGATGTACAAGCAGGCAGAAATTGGGTAAAGGCAGATCTGTGTAGGCCTGGGCCTTGTGCCTTGAAGAAGTGGTTGTTTCTTTCCTTTACAGCTGTGTCAGTGAGAGGGCTGCCCACTATTACAAGGACCCAAAGCACAAAGTCTTACTGCATTCAGTACTAACGAGTGATGTGTTATCAACTGTTCCATCAAATGGTATTCCTCATCTGAAGACCGTATTGTTGTCCATTGTCTCATTAGCCTGCTTGATCTTCCAAAATACCAATTAGCTATAATTTCTCCTAGTTATCACCAAAGTTTACAGTGCCTGACTTTTCCTGCAAAAATAAAATATATTTTAAGAAAGAGGAAGCAATGTAGTTGTCTCTGCAAAACACAGGACTTTTACTGCTCAGACTCAGGGTACCTTCCCTGGATGAAATTGACTTGTCTTGCCTTGTGTGACAACCAGGGACTCTATCTGCTTGCTTCTTTTCCTCTTCTTCTAGTTACTATTTGCAAGCTGAGATGATGGGTATAGTCATCTGAACATTCTAGCTTCTACTTTCAAAGCACATAAGAATTTTTGTATGATTCACCACTAATCACAATGATTGACAAACAGCTGGGGCAGGGGTGGAGGGAAAACCCTAGCAAATGGAAATGTTTTCCCTTAGGGGATATCTGGTCTTCAATCTTTTTTGTGCCTCTGAGGTGCTGAGATGATTAAGTAGATTTGTAACCTTAGATTTTTATTACCGAAAGCAGAGGGCATCATTCTCCTTTTCTACCCAGTAAATCCCCTTAATGCAATATTATAAGGACTCACCAGGAAAGCCTGTTCTAATCCAGCTCTAACTCAGAGTGCCTGTTTGAAGTGGGCAGTATATCAACACTTTGGAGACTAGACCCTCAGTTGAAAAGTAAGAATAACAATCTCTTCTCTGTGTGCTTTACAAAGTTTTGGGTGAAGAATATTAAAAAAACCAATCCTGTTGCCATTGACTCAATTCCGACTCATAGCAACCCCCATAGGATTTCCAAGGAGCTCTCATAGCATAGTGCCTAAGGTACTTGACTGCTAACCAGCCACTCCTCGGAAGGAAGGTTGGGCAATCTACTTCTGTAGTGATACTGCCTCGGAAACCCAAGGAGGGGTCGCTATGAGTCAGGTCCAACTCAATGGCACATAACAAACAACAACAAATCTTTACAGAAGTAGACTGTCTCATCTTTCTCCTATGGAGCAGCAGGTGGGTTCAAATCTCTGACCTTTTGCTTAGCAACCTGATACCTTAACCACTGTGCCATGAAAGCTTCAATAGGTACACAGAATCTCTGAGTGGTATAAATGGTCAGAGTGCATAGTTGATAACAGAAAGCTGGAAAGTTGAATCCACACAGAGATGTCTTGGAAGAAAGTCCAGCAGTTACTTCTGAAAAATCCACCATTGAAATCCTATGGAGCAGTCCTGCTCTGACACACATGGGAGTCATCATGAGTCAGAACCCACTCAGACAACTAGTGTGTGTGTAAATAGATACACATGTTAAAAAGACCTATGAGGAGAATTTAAACAGAAAGTCTGAAGTACACCAAATTTTGGAAATGAGGGAGAAAAAAAGAAATTACTTAAGGATTCAAATATGAGTTATCCTCAATCAGATAATCAATAATAAAATATTCAGATATATCATCAATTTTGCTGAGTGCATAGAAAAGAATTATTAATACACTATTTTATACTATTAAAATCTGGGAGGCTAATACTGAAAGTAGATGGAAAGCAGAATATTATGAAATCTAAGGCTGTTCTAATAACTATATTTAAACAAAATAAATTAGACTCTTTTCAACCATAATAAGAACAATTGAAAATATCCCAGTTGTTATCACATTATTTGCAAGTAACAGATTTAGGGCAGAAACTATCCCTTTTTCTTTGATGATGCTAGAAAATAATTTCTGCGTAATGTCATTTTAGTTTTATCGCATGTGTAGCTATTCTTCCTTCAATAGATTTAGTCATCAGAAAACTACTAATGTTATCAGACTTTTTATAAAAACAATTACTGCTGTGATTGGGAAACTTATTAATGCATACATGACCTGCCTGAGGGATAGGAAATTGAAAATAAATTGTTTACTTTTAAATCCTATTAGCAAGAGTTTGAATGGCACGCTATTAATTTCATGAAATAGAAAATGTGTAATACTATCAATTGTAATCAACTTTTTTTGTGTGTATAATAGACTTAGATCCTATCCCATCTAATTTCAGATTATAAAATTACATAAAAATTATTACATAGTCATTCTATAGTGTTTCTTCTAGACATTTAAAGTGTTCAAATCTAGGAACAGTTCAAAACAGGAACCTGATTATAAGTTGAAAGGGTAAAATGAGGAAATTGGGTGGAAATTAGACATACTCAAGTACTGGAATGAGATTTCCGTGGTGATTGATCTGGACAGACACAATATTGAACAGATGATTGAGGTGTTATCAATAGTGTGCCGGAATATTTTAGAGCTGTTATGGTCTCACCTCAATTATCTTTCCCCACCTTCTAGATTTTGAAAGAAGTGTCCCTGGATTATGTTAAGTCATCTGGTTGATCTCAAGGCATTAGCAAAATAAAATGCAGTGTACGTACTAACTGTTAAAGATGAGAGAACCTACTAAAATATAAATGTGGATATAAGCAGACTCGATCTAGTGACTTCAAAAAGATGAGTGTGGATGGACTAGAGAATATGGACTCGAGAGTGTGGATTCATGTAAGGTAGGATGAACTGTCAATTTGGAACATGCCCTGCACTTTGTCTTGTAATGCCTGGCATGGGAGAGCCTTTCTTCTATGTACTACATTATTCCTCTTGCTTCTTGCTTCTTCTTTGAAACTTTTCCAAACAGTGTCCCCCATCTCCTCAAATAGCATAGACATTTCATACTCTGACCTGGGGGCACGTAACTCAATAATAACACTTTGATATGATCAGCTCATATTATGGGAGGAAAAATTTCATCCCTCAGGGGACACTGGCAATCTGGAGACCTTTTGGTTATCACATTTGGAGAAAGGGCTACTTTTGTCATCTGTTGTTGTTAGCTGCCATTGAGTTGGCCCCTGACTTATGCTGACCCATGGACTTCAGAGTAAAACTACTCCATAGGGTTTTCTTGGCTTTAATCCTTACAGAAGCAAATTACCAGGCCTTTCTTCTGCAGAACCATTGGCTGAATTTGAACTGCCAGCCATTGGGTTAGCAGCTGATCACAAACCACTTGTGCTACCCAGGCTCTTTCTGTTGGCATCTGGGGGGTAGTGAATAGGGCTGCTGCTAAACATCCTGCAGTGCAAAGAATTAAGCAGAGTCCAAAAACCTTGCAATAACTCATTTCTGAGCTCTCACTAAGATAGGGCCTGTTCTAGGTTCTGAAAGGAGAAAGAAACACCACAAGAACAGAGTTCAGTTATTTATTGTGACCATGTCTTTCCCATGTTAATGTGATGATATTCTTGAAAACAGAAGCAATTCTCATCAGCCCCTTGATTCAATGAATTCTGTTGCTTAAGCCTAGGAGTCAGTGTGGTCTCCTCTCTTCCCTTACCTCCCCATTTCTTGTTCAATTTCTGCAGATCTTACCTGCCCTTTTCCCACCTCCTCCCACCACACATTTAATAAACAAATTAAAGTTTTTTCTGCCATTTAGTTGCTTTTAGGATACAAGGCCTTTCATGTTCTTCTCCTTCTCTGTCAGCCTTAGCACATCATGTTCCCTGCCCTGTTACTTTTAGCTTTCTGCACTCCAGCCTTCTCGCAGAACCTTGCACTAGCTACCTCCCACAGATTGGATCTTTGTGTACATTAATGCCTTTGTCTGAGCTGAGTTATTTTTCCTCCTTTTTTTCTGGTTAAATTCTACTCAGCTTCCCTGTCTGTGTTTGTTTTCTAGGGTTGCCGTAATATCGCAACAAAGAAAGGCTGTAAGAACAGAAATTTATTGTGTCACAGTTCTGGAGCCTAGAAGTCAAAAATCAAGGTGTCAGCTATCTTGACTCCTTCTGAAGGCTCTAAAAGTGTCTGTACCATGCATCTCTCCTAGATTCTGGTGAAGGCCAGTGATCCTTGGTGTTCCTTGGCTTGTAGATCACTCCAATCTCTGCCTCTGGCTTCACATGCCTATCTTCCCTCTGTGTGTCTGTTTCTGTCTCTTTTCTTTTATAAAGGCACTGTTCATATTGGATTACGATCCACCCCACTGCAGTATGACCTCATATTAATTTAACTGATAATATCTCCAAAGATCCTATTCCCAAACAAAGTCACATTTACAGCTACCAGGGGTTAGGACTTCAACATATCTTTTTGAGTGATTTGATTCAATCCATAACACTATCTCTGTTCAAATATTTCTTCCTGAGAGACACTTTCTCTGATCACAGATTGGGTTAGTGCTGCCACATGCTTCCATAAGCTCTTTCTTTATAGCTGAAATATTGTATTAATTTATGTCACTGAAATCATGTATTAATTTGCATGATTACATTTGCTTATGCTCATTATTAATCACCAGAATGGCTCAGGTATTTAATAAAAATGGGTTGGATGAATAAATAAAGAAAGGAAAGGCTTTGTTCATCTGAGGTCATGTTATAGATATCAGTTAGCAAATCCAGTTCCTGACATGATTGCACAGCGTAACTGTAGTCATTGAGCTGCTATTTGACATAATGATTCAGAAATACAAAAGATTAATGGCCCAGCATAGATCTTATTGTCTTGTAACTTCTTAAACAACTTTGCTTTAGAAGAAATTGTTCCTTTTTGTAGTTTGATGATTCATATAAAGAAATCTCTGAAGAACTTTTTCTTAGGAAGATACTTATTGGTTCCATTGACACAAGCAGAATTGTTTCTAATTTTAAAGAAATGTGTTATAATTTACTTGTATTAGTAAACACGTTTGAAATGGAGTATAGAAAGAAACCAATTCTTTAATCAAAATGCCTTTAAATATGAGTCTTCTTAGAGTGTCTCCTCCATAAGATAGGAAAAAAATAAAAACCAAACTCACTGCTGTGGAGTGGAATCCAACTCATAGCGACCACTCCTTGGGTTTCTGAGCAATATCACTATGGAAGTAGATTGCCCAACCTTCCTTCCGAGGAGTGTCTGGTGGGTTTGACCCTCCAGCCTTCTGGTTAGCAGTCAAATGCCTTAGGCAATAAGTCATTTTTATGTATCATATTTTGCCATAGTTGTTCATTATTTTTATCATTATTTTTCAGTTCCTGAGTAATCAATTCCTATAAGTAACATTCCCAAAAGCAATACTGCCTCCTCTAAATGAAAACAAAATTGAAAAACCAAAAGACATAAACTTTACGTTGTTCAGCTTTCACCCTGGATATTCCCATTTGCCAGATTGTGGGAAGTTGCAAAGACATTATTTGTATGCCTATCCTCCTCCCACCAACTCCCTGAGGACAGAAAAAACAAACACATCTCATGATTTATCACAGTCCAAAAATACCAATTAATTGAAATAAACCAGACTTCCCAATCAAAGAGGTGAAGAGAAAAGTTGGGGGCAAAGTAATTTCTACCTTTTAAAATATGTATTAGAGCAATTTTAAAAAAAGATGACTTGAAGCACTTACTGATGAAGATTAAAGACTACAGTCTGCAGTATGGATTACACCTGCACATAAAGAAAACAAAAATCCTCACAACCAGACCAATAAGCAGCATCACCATAAATGAGAAAAGATTGGAGTTGTCAAAGATTTCATATTGCTTGAGTCCACAATCAACACCAATGGAAGCAGCAGTCAGGAAATCAGACAACATATTGCACTGGGAAGATCTGCTGCAAAAGACCTCTGTAAAGTGCTGAAGAGCAAAGATGTCTCTTTGAAAACAGGTGCACCTAACCCAAGCCATGGTATTTTAAATCACTTCATATGAATGTGAAAGCTGGACAATGAATAAAGAAGACTGAAGGAGTTGATGCTTTTGACTTGTGGTGTTGGTGAAGAATACTGAAAATACCATGGAATGCCAGAAGAACTAACAAATCTCTCCTGGAGGAAGTGCAACTGGAATGCTCCTAGGAAGCAAGAATGACCAGACTTATCTCATCCACTTTGGTCATTTTGTCAGAAGGGACTATGCGCTGGAGAAGGATATCATGCTTGGTAAAGTGGAGGGTCAACGAATAAAGGGAAGGCCCTCAATGATATGGATTGACACAATGACTGTAACATTGGGTCATGTACAGCAAGGATTGTGAGGCTGGCACAGGACCGGGCAGTGTTTTGTTCTGTTGTACATAGGGTCACTATGAGTCAGAGCTGACTAGAGGTGCCTAACAACAACAACAACAACATTAGAGCAATAAGAGTTGATAAGGAATCCACAGTGTCACAAATGATCACGAGGGAATCTCTCTTAAAATACTAAATTAAGTAATCTTAAAGAATCGTTTTATGCCCTAAAATTCCCTGATGACTTTAAAAAATATTTTCATCTAATTTTTTTCTTTGTTTAGAGATATTTCAATGAAAAGAGCAGCTTTATACATTTGCCACCATTTTTCCTTAGTTGAAAGCTATTGAAGTGTCATTTTCACCCAGCCTTCTATTGCTCTCTTGTGTTCTATAACATCCTCTTGGGGTGGGTGTGGGCAGGGAGATGCCAGGAGGGTTGTAGGGTGGGTGCAAAAA
>NW_006921833.1:2315820-2331356 GCF_000298275.1 Orycteropus afer afer
ATAAAACAGTGGTGTGGTAGTTAAGGTTGTGTGTCAATATGACTGGGCCTGGTTTTGAGGATCTGGGCAGCTAGATGTAGTTATTCCGCATGATGTGACTGGTAATCACTTCCATGGTGGATCTACTGTGAGCAGCTGAGTAGCTGCCTTAGGGATGTACTCTACTTCCAGTATATAAGAAGAAGCTTTGAGGAAGGTCTATAGCTTTTGGCACATCTGGATCCTGCATTTGGCTGAATCTTCATCTCAGTGGCCTGCCATGTTGTCTATCAATCTTGGGACTGTTAATGGACTTGAATTACTGGCCTGCCATGTTGCTTGATAAATTTGGGACTGTGTAATTTTACTTGTCGGCCTTGGGTTTGTCAGCCTTAGCCAGACACTGTCTGAGTTAAGAGAAGCCTCCAGGTCTGATGGGCTGGGAGCAAAATGCAGAACCCAAGATCGAGGAGCCTTCACCCAGCCCCGAGAGCTGGCACTTTAAACTTGGACTTCTAGCCTCTTGAATTGTAAGAGAATAAATACTTGTTTGTTAAAACCATCCACTTGTGGTATTTCTGTTAGAGCTGTACTAGGGAACCAAAACAAGTGGGAATGCACACACACACACATACACACACACAAAAAAAATTCTCTTAACAGAAGTGTTAAGACTTCACTGATTAATTAATCTATGTCTTCTATGTGTGTACTTCTGGCAGTGCAGTGCCGAAGGCATTTGACTGCTAACCAAAAGATTGATGGTTCAAACCCATAAGCTACTCCAAGGAAGATGAAACAATCTACTTCTGTGAAGGTTTATGGCCTTGGAAACCCAATGGGGGTTTCTATGAATCAGAATCAACTCAATGGCAGTGGGTTTGTTTTTTTGGTTTGGGTCTACATGTGTAGAGAGGTTCAAGCTGTATCTCCTGGTAGGACTGAAACTGCTGGAGTTTGTCTATTGAATTGATAAAGCACGCTTGCTAGGAATCTATATGAATGAAAGTTTGATGAATTTGGGGAGTTGCTTAAAGGAAAAATAAGAGTAAGGCAGAATAGTCTGGCTCAGGAGACAAGAAAAAGATCCCTGATATAGCATGGTGTTTGTGTATTTTAGTAAGGCATGGGATGGTTAAATAAAAACTTATAAATCATTCCACTGATACATAGTAAGACATGGAACACATGCTTTGGGGCCCCTTTAACAGAATACTTAACAGAGTTTAGGAACCTTGGTGGCACAGTGGCTGAGCTCTCAGCTGTTAACTGAAAGGTAAGTGGTTTAAACCCACCAGGTATTTCGTGGGAGAAAGATATGGCAGTTAAGATTTACAATCTTGGAAACCCTATTGGGCAGTTCCACCCTGTCTTAAAAGGTTACTATGGTTGGAATCAACTTGATGACAATGAGTTTTCTTTTTATTTATTTATTTAACAGTTTTTATAAATTGTTGCTATTAGTTGCTAAGGACTCAGTTCTGAATTATGGCATCTTATGTATAACAGAATGAACATTGCCTGGTCTTGCACCATCTTCATGACCTTAAGTATATTTGAGACCATTGTTGAGGGTACTGTGTAGTGTCCCCCAGCCTAGAAGACTCATCTTCCAACACCATATTAGACAATAGTTCATTGTGATCCATAAGTTTTTTTGTTGGCTAATTTTCAGAAGTAGATTACCTTTTTTTCCTAGTCTGTTTTGGTCTGGAAACTCCACTAAAACCTATTCACCATGGGTGACCCTGCTACTATTTGAAATAATGGTGGCATAGCTTCTAGTATCATAGCAACACACAGCCACCACAGTAAAACATACTGACATAGAGTTAGTGAGTTTACATAAGAGATGGAAGTAAATGCAATTACTCATTTTGATAGAATCCCAAATAGCTGTGACAACTTGAAAGCCCCATAAGTGATGATGGTGCTAGACAGTGACCATGACAAACCAAGCAGAAGCATCACAGGCACATTGCAGAGGTGGTGGTACCTGTCAGGATCCACAGCAATCTGTGAACACAGCAATACATGATTTATTATTCAGTTGCCAAGAGTGAAGACTAGGACAACAACAACAAAAAGTACTTTTGTGGCAAAAAATGGCTATAACTGAGGAGCCTGGCTTGTGTTCACATGCAAGAACTTTATAAGGAGCACCTGCAGATGGGGAGCAAGAACAGTCAGAACATGATCACTACTTGGAATGCTGTACCATTTGTACTTACAGACTGGTGAGTCCTAGGGGCAAACATCGGGAATGCTTATGACTCATGAAATTCATAGGTTGATTCTTGATTCATACAGCAGGCTGCTGAACAATGACATGGCTACATGCAAGGTTCAAGCGTGCCATAAGCTAGAGACCATTCCCAAACGTGCTGCTTATATATGGGAAGCAGACCACATCCCTGAAGCAGCTACTCAGCTGCTTGTGGTAGATTCCACCATGGAATTGATTGCTAGTCTCATCATGGGAAATACTACATCCAGCTGCCCAGCTACTCATCCAGGCCCAGCCAAGTTGACACACAAACTTAACCACCACAGTTGTATCCTTTCACTGTACGTATTTGATCTGTATGCTGAGCAAATAATCTGAGAATCTGGACTCTATAAAGAGGAGCATTGCATCAGTATTGAAGGAAGACTTACTAACAACCTGCGATGTACAGATAACACAACCTTTCTTGTTGAAAGTGAAGAGGACTTGAAGCACTTAATGAAAAAGATCAAAGACTACTGCCTTCCATATCGTTTATACCTCAACATAAAGAAAATAAAAATCCTAAAAACTGGACTAATAAGCAACATTATGATAAATGGAGAAAAGATTGACATTGTCAAGGGTTTCATTTTACTTGGATCCATAATCCACGCCCATGCAAGCAGCATTTAAGAAATTAAATAATATTGCAAAAACAAAAACTAAACCCATTTGCCATTGAGTTGATTCTGACTCATGGAGAAACCCACTGAATTTCCAAGGTGGTAAATCTTTAGGGAAGTAGATTGCTCCATCTTCCTTCTGCAGAGCAGCTGGTGAGTTTGAACCACCAACCTTTTGGGTAGGCACAGCACCACCAGAGCTAAGATAGACCCACCAAGTCCACTTCTGGAAAGAATTAGTGGTTTGGTTGAAGGAGCATGGCATGTACACAAATGGTAATATAAATGAAAGGTAAATTGTGTTAAATTGGTGTAGTATACAGCAGAATCATGCCACTTATTGAAAGATGCCCAAATATTAATTCCTACAGCCTGTGAATATGTTGCCTTACATGGCAAAAGGCATGTTATAGATGTGATTAAGTTAAGACATATCGAACCAATCTTATCATGGAAGTTTTTAAAAGTGAAGCACCTTTCCTGGATGTGGTAAGAAGGAAGAGCCGTTCAAGATGTGAAATGGAAGGATTGTCCCAGAGATACAACTTAACTTGTTTTCAGGATGAAGGAAGGTTCCACAAGCCAAGAAATATGGGTAGCCACTAAAAGCTGGAAAAGCCTTCAGAAAGGAATGCATTTCTAATGACACCTTAAATTTAGCCCTTAAGACCTTGTTAGACATTTAACCTACAGAACAGTGTGATAAGAAATTTATGTTGTTTTAAGCACACAAAGCAGCAGTTTGTTACAGAAGCAGTAGAAAATAATGCGGTCATTGTTACGTGCTGTTGAGTCAGCTCTGACTCACAGTGAACCTATGTACAACAGAACTAAACACTCCCCAGTCCTTTGCCATCCTCACAGTCTTTGCTATGCTTAAATCCATTGTCGTAGCTACTGCCAATCCATCACATTGAGGGTCTTCTCCTTTCTTGGTGACTCTTCTTTACTAAACATGATATCCTTCTGCAGGGCCTGGTCCTTTCTGACAACATGACCAAAGTCCATTAGACAAAGTCTAGCCATTCTCACTTCTATGAAGCATTCTGACTATACTTCTTCCAAGACAGATTTGTTCATTCTTTTGACAGTCCATGGTATTTTCAGTATTCTTCACCAATACCACAACTCAAAGACATAAATTCTTTGGTCTTCCTTATTCATTATCCAGCTTTCACATGCATTTGAGGCTATTGAAAACACTATGGCTTCGGTCAGGTGCACCATAGTCTTCAAAGTGACATCGTTGCTCAATACAGTTGGGTCTCCCTCCCCTCCTTTTTTTTTGGCCCTTGTATGCCTACATACTATTATCAGAATGATCCAGAGTGATTACATTAAAACAAAAGTCAGATTATATCTCTTTCTGCTCAAAATCCTCCCATCTCAGTCAGAGAACAAAAAGCCTCATGATGTCTCCCCAAACCATATACCAAATGTCCCTTCATTTCCTCTGACGTCATCACCTACTTCCCTCCCCCTTACTTATACTGCTCTCCTGAGCCACAGTGACCCCCTTGCTGTGTCTAGAACTTACTTCTACCTTAAGACTCTGATATTGACATCTCTACCTGAAAATCCTCACCCCCAAGCTACACGATTCATTCTTGTTCCATTTTTGGGTTGTTGTTCCAGTGGCACCCAATCAAGCACATCTTCCATGACCACAAATAAATTCCCCTATTCCCACTCTAGCACTACCTATAACCTATCTCATTTTCTTTATTTTTCCTTACAATATTTTCACCATTATATAAATATATGTTTATATATGTGTGTGCATATACACACATACACAGACATATGCATGGACCATTCCCTGCAGAAGGATATCATGGTTGGTAAAGGAGAGGGTCAGCAAAAAAGTAGAAGATTGTCAATGAGATGGATTGACACAGTGCCTGCAATGATGGGCTCAAGTGTAGCAAGGACTGTGAGGATGCCACATGACTAGGCAGTTTCATCCTGTTGTACATAGGGTCTCTATGAGTTGGAGCTGACTCAATGGCACCTAACAACAGTGTATGTATGTATATATATATCCTATGTTTTATATGTCATATATGTAATTGTATGTTGTTACATTGTTGTTATTATTATATGTTATTTGCCATCGAGTCGGCCCGACTCATAGTGACCCCTCCTTGGGTTTCCGAGGCAGTATCACCACGGAAGTAGGAATGCCCAACCTTCCTTCCGAGGAGTGGCTGGTGGGTATGAACCGCCAGCCTTCTGGTGAGCAGTCAAGTGCCTTAGCCACTATGCTACCAGAGCTCCTTGGTATGTAATTGTATGTGGTTACGTTGTTAGTTGTTCTCTAATGAGCCCTTGAGTTGTGGAGACCCCATGCAAAATAGAATGAAATGCTGCCTAGTCTGCCAACATCCCCACAAACAATTAGAGATTGTGATCCAGATGATTGTCATTGGCTGATTTTTGAAGTAGATCATCAGGCATTTCTTAGTAGTTCATCTTAGTCTGGATGCTACACTGAAACGTTTTTAACATCATAACAGTGTGCAAGTCTTCACTTATAGGCAGGTGCTGGCTGTACTTGAGGTACAATGACTGGGAATTTAATCTGGGTCTCCCTTGCGGAAGGTAAGAATTCTACCACTGAACCACCATTAAAGGTGTGTTTGTGTTAGAATGGAAGCTCCAAAACATCATGGAGTTTGTCTGTTTTATTGATTTACTGCTGGTGGCCCATACCTAGAACATCTCCTGTTATGTAGTTGGTGCTAAATGCATATGTATTGAGGAAATGAAATGTGCTATGAGAATTATGAGAAACACCTTGATGTTCATTCTTTCCTTGTTGTCATAATACTATTTATGTTCAATGTAACTAGATATAAGTCTTTTAAAAACAACAAATATATCTCATACCACCCAGCAATTTTAAACTTTATATTGGGTTACTAAGGTTCACAATTAGCCCTTTGCTAATCTAAGTTCCCCTAGCCCTCCATCTTATTTCTCAAACACTAAGCAGCAGTACAATGTAAAAGTTTCTATGGTTGTGAAGTTTTCCTTGGCAAACTCTTTGTATCACTCATTTGGACTTGTTAAACTGGATGAATTTACCTGTATATGTGTCTGTCTTCCCACAGCCTCTTCTTAAATTGCATTGCCCACAATGGCTGTATATAATTTTTCTCTCAATCACTAAGAATTAACATGCATCCCTGGAATGTAGTTTGTCAGTACACACAAAAATGTGTTTTTCAATTGAATTCCTTTCTTCCTTCGCCCTTTATTTCAATTCCAACTTCATTAGAATTTGCTAAGTCTTCCCTGAAGTTAGGCCTCCTTGCCTCATCCCAAATCGATATATGTATCATTTACTTTGGGGTTTACTGATTGACTGTACCTACTTTAAAGAACTCATGACTGTGTTGTTGTTTTATCTTGAAACTTTATAGTGAGTGTTGTCATTTTCACAGAGGAATAGCTACAACCTCTCTGCTATATGTTATTTGAAGCTGTTTCTTTCCTCACGTAGGGTTTCTAGCAAATGCTATTTTTTATTTCAATTTAGCAAATAAAAGTCCTGATAGGGTGGGTAGATTATTGAGACTAATTTATGAGGCTGTAGATGTCTTCTGTTTCTCAGCATCAAATGGGCCTTGGTTTTTAAATGAGCATTACCATCATTATTTCATATGAATCTCACAGTGGTCTAGGGACATATGTAAAAGTTATCTGACTCACTATGACTCAAGATCAAATAAATTTCCTCTGGTCAAATAATAGTCTAGGAGTTTGAGATGGAGTGGTGCACTGCATTGTTATGCCCAGTTTTGACGTGCCAATACAGCATTTTCTCAGTGAGCCATGTTCTTTTTCTATAATGTCCCCAGGTGGATGTCATCTAGTAGCTGCTTTCTTTGAAAGAAAGTTTAATGCCATTAGAAACAGGCCATTCCATTACTGGATAAGTCTTATTGTTAGGTCGTCCTTATATTAGGGGGAAAAAAAATTACTTTCTAGTGATTTCTATCTATTGGTTATAGTTCTGACTTCTGGGGCAACATAAAATACTCTATTTTCTCCCCCATATTTGATAGTATAGTATGCAAGACAGTATAGATGAAGTCATTGTAAAGAATCTCCTCTTGGGTTTGACAATTCCATCAAGGAAGTAAATATGTAAGTAAATTGCAGATCAATGACTCCAAAATGGCAGGAACATATGTGCATCTTGCCGTCAGAGAGCCATTGTACCTGATGGGCAGTAAGTTTGGTCATATTCTTTAGATATTATTTCTTAGATTGAAGAAAAAAAAATAGGATTGTTGCTTTAGGGAATTATTTCTATCTCTCTGTGATAGTTAAGGTTATGTGTCAACTTGGCTGGGCCTGGTTGGCTGGGCAGCTGGATGTAGTTATTCCCCATGATGAGACTGGTAATCAGCTCCATGGTGGAATCTGCTGGGGGCAGCTGAGTAGCTGCCTTAGGGATGTAGTCTTCTTCCTGTATATAAGGGGAAGCTTTGGGAATGGTCTCTAGCTTTTTGGCATGCTTGAATTCTGCATGTACCCAAGTCATTGTTTAGCAGCCTGCCATGTCCTGCTGATCTTGGGACTTTTTCTGGACTTGCATTAGTGGCCAGCTATGTTGTTTGGTGATGTCGGGACTCTGCCTTTTTACCTGTCAACCTTGGGTTTGTCAGCCTCAGCAGCCTGAGTGAAGAAAGCCTCCAGCTTCAGTGGGCCAGGAGCAGGAGGCAGAGCTGAAGCCCAAGGTTGAGGGACTTTTCACCAAGCCCCTAAAGCCTGGTACTTTGAACTTGGAATTCTTGTTGTTATGTTGTTGTTGTTGTTGTTGTTATTTGCCATTGAGTCGGCCCCGACTCATAGCGACCCCTCCCTGAGTTTCCGAGGCAGTATCACTACGGAAGTAGGAATGCCCAACCTTCCTCCCGAGGAGTGGCTGGTGGGTTTGAACCGTCAGCCTTTTGGTTAGCAGTCAAGTGCCCCAAAACTATAAGAATAAACTCCTGTTTGTTCAAGCCATCCCATTTGTGGTATATACCTGTCAGAGTAGCACTAAGTAACCAAAACACTCTCCAATGACAAAGTATGAATATTATGGGACTTCTTAATACTCCTCTTAGAGCTCTGGCCGACATACTTAGGAATACACAAGATATCACCACCCTGCTCCTCATTCTGTCCTTGAGCTAGACAAACATGTCTTCCTGCTGATTGAAGTTCATAGTTACCATTAAAACTGTAACTTTCCTCCGAAATACAGTTAATGAAGGTCACGCTAAAAAATAGTCATTTTTTTATTGTGATTTGAGTGAAACTTTATAGAACAAATTCATTTTCCATTCAATAGTTCATACACACTTTGTTTCATTTCATTGATTGTAATCCCCATAATGTAACAGCTGTCTTCCCAGTTCCTCCCTGTGGTTACCTTTTCTCTGTGTCCTTCTTTCCGAAACATTTCTGCCCTCTGACCTATCTCTCTGTGCAAAGGCTGCCCTTCTGATTGCCCATGGTTGATTGTTCTAAGAAATATACCTATCTGGAGTAAATAAATGTTCACCGTATAGTCCTGTCCGTTGTCTGACTGAAAGCCCCCGGGACTTAGAGTCATTTTTGTGAGAATATATTGCTCATTGTATTCTGCTCTCAGAACCAAGGTTATCTTTTAAGTCCTACAGAAGCAAGTAGTGTTTCAGATTTAAATCTGGGATTTAAATTTTCTTCTCATCAAACCTGCAGAGAAAACTACAGCTTCTGGGTGATTGTAGAGCATAAGAGTTAGGGAGAGTTGCGACAGGATGAAGAAAGAGCCACACATCTTCTGTGAGAGCAGAGAAGACTAAGGTTTCTAGTGTAGTCAATGCTCTGCTTTAATGAGCATTAAACTCACTTAAAAAAGCCAACCAACACTTTCCTAGAAACAAGCTTCTTAGGTAAATGTCTTATTTAGTGATTGTAGGAAAGGCACTTAGTTGCAAATTCATCTACACAATTTTGCTTACAAATATTTATATTCTTATTTTACTCTAGAAAGTATATTCAGACATTATCAAAAGAGGAATGTAATAAAGCAAAAACATTATACATATTTACTTAGGTTTTTTTTTTTAATATCAAAGTTACGGCTCGGGATTTCAAAGACTTAAGAACAGTTAAAGAGAATGCTATTTCGTTTTATATTTTCAGAAAATGGGCACTTACTTCTAATTAAAGTGCAGTAAAAATCAAAGAACTAGAAAATTATTTCTGGAAGATTTTTTAAACAAAATTTTTGTTTAATAACATTTTAGGGATAATAACTCACACAGGATCATGTTTATTTTATATTAGCCATTTATAAAACTATATCTAAGAGCCTAAAACTGCTGATGCAGTTTTCAAAACTGCTTTTATTTCCGGAGGATCTGTGGCTCTTTACAATACAGGGTCCCAGAAAGAAAATGATCGACAAAGGCAAGCTGGTTGGGCTTTCTTGAGGAAAGAAATAATGTGGTATCTTTTTCTAGATCTTTTGAATAGTATTATAATTGAGTCTGAAATGTTTAGATTGTTTCTAACCAAAACCAAAAAACCAAACTCACTGCTGTCAAGTCGGATCTGACTCATAGCGATTCCTCTTTGGGTTTTTGAGGCAGTATCACTACAGAAGTAGATTGCCCAACCTTCCTTCTGAGGAGTGGCTGGTGGGTTTGAATCACCAGCCTTCTGGTTAGCAGTCAAATGGCTTAGGCACTACGCTACCAGAGCTCCCAGATTGATTGTTTCACAACTAATTGGGGACATATTTTTAAATTTTGGAAGTTTTAAATGAAATGGAGACCTTACTTCCTGGAAATCTTTTTTGATTCCTCATTTAGACTCAATTATTCCTTTCTCTACTCCTGTAGCATTCTAAATGATTCATTAGTTTAAGTAAAATTTGAGTCATGTCACCACTGTGTTTTTTATTATACATTGTAGAGGACGCAGGTGGAGGGTCAGGGAAGGAATTAGTAAAATAAGTAAATAAAACAAAGGTTATAATTCAGAAAATCTCTAATGGAAGTACCTACTCATTGCTATGGAAATCCTCGACCATGAAAGGTCAGTTTTAACTAAATATCAGAATCAAACAAAAAATTGACACAGTAACTAAGTTTTAACATCTAATAAAGGGGGTGTCCAGGTATTTCTGGAAGAGAAGCCAGCTTGCATAAAGCCAAGAATGTATATAAGAACATAAGAGGAGATCTGAAAATAGGACAATGTGTCTAGAACATAGAGTATATATGAGGGGCTGGATATAGGTGAGGCTTCACCTAATGGATTAGGTTGGGTTGGGCAGGTGAAGGAATTTGTGTGCCGTGTTACTAAGATTGGACATAGTCTTCCATATAATGATGGTATTACATGGCATTTACCATCACTAAATTTCCTTAAGATAAGAGTCTATACTCACATGTTTTTTAGCTAGATTCTATTCCCTAGTTTATATCTCAGTGAATAGCACATAGTAAATGCTCTGTACATATTTATTGAATAAATGTATGAAAACATGAATCATGCATGAAACCAGATCATTATAAATGGATCAAAAGCTAGGATGCAAGAGATAACATGTTAGACTAGCCTCAGAACAAGAGAATTAGAACTGCCAGAGTTAAATTTTACCTTGCCTTTAAAATGATATTATATACGGAAAAAGTGGATTTTCAGAAAGATAATTTTTATTCAGAAATTAGCATTATTTTGGTGGAATATATACAATATCTGATTACTATATGATCCATTTATTGAAGATGTGGAATATTTCTATTTTAACTTTTCTTTGGACCAAATTCCCGCTGCAACCAACACCCTCTTCTAACAGTAGAACTAAAGAGGAGAAAAAAAAAAAAAATAGTTTCTATCTGAGTTCATCTCTGCTGACCCCCATCGCATGATGCTTAGCAACTATTGTTTATGTTTAGCTCTAAATACTTGTGTATGAGAAAGGATAGAGATGCCATGGTGATAAACATCAGAGAAAGATGAAAGCACGTTTCTATTTTAAGAGCCAAAGCAGCCAATCAAATGACAGGGAAATGTACAGGTTTAGAGTGTTTTATATTCTGGTTTTGAAAACTTGGTCCTTAGATGTGGAATGTTTGTTTCAGAAAAGAGAGTGAAATGGTAGATGAGCACCTGTTTTTTTCTTTGAAGTTAGGAGCACAGTTTTACAAAAGCAGCCCCTTCATCTCTGAAGTGTATTTTGAGATGGGAAGAAAGAGAGTGCTACTCTTTGTAGGAACTGCAAATATACCTCAGTCTGCCATTTTAATTAGCTGAGAACCTTGTTTCTGCTTTAGAATTTGAAAAATGAAATGATCAGGAATCAAACAACACTTGGCAAGTTGTCCTAAGGACTTGGCTGTGAAGGTGCAAGAGAAAAGTAACTCCACAGGTTTTCAGGACTTGATAATCTGCATTTAAAAATTCGGTTGGCATTTTAGGGAACCAATTAAGAAGAGAAGTTTGGATTTAAGTTGGGACTTAAAATCAAGGTGTAATATTTTGCTTTTGTCATGAGTCATTTAACTATATATCATCAACAACAAATAATCACATAATGCCTACCTTCAAGGACACTCTTTTAAGAGCCAAGGATCTAAGAAGAAACAGGATTTAGTCACTACCCTTGAGAAGTTTAAAGAATTGTTGGGAATACAAATAAGTAAATTGACAATTAGAAAGCACTGTAAAATCGTGTAAAAAGGGAAGATTACAGGGAACTATGGTATCTGGTCTGAATTGTGTCCCCTCAAAAGATATATGTGTGTGTGTGTGTGTGTGTGTACTTGTGAATGTGACGCTATTTGAAAATAGAATTTTTATTTTGTTATGTTAATGAGGTTACACCAGACTAGAAAACAAAACCAAACTTACTGCCGTCAAGTCAATCCCAACTCACAGCAACCCCTCCTTGGGTTTCCAAGGCAGGATCTCTATGGAAGTAGATCGCCCAACTTTCCTTCTGAGGAGTGGCTGGTGGGTTTGAACCTCCAGCTTTCTGGTTAGCAGTCAAATGCTTTAGGCACTATGCCATCAGAGCTAGAGTGGGCCTTAAATCTAATTCATTCCAAGTACTGTCTTATAAAAAGGGAAAACAGACACACACAGAGGGGGAAGACACCATGTATAGGATCTGTCTACAAGCCAAGGAACACCAAGAGGCAACCAGGGCTGCCACAAGGTGAAAGAGACTAGGAATGATTTTGTCTTTGAATGGACAGAGAAAGATAGATCATAGCCCTGCCAGTGACCTGAATTAGTACTTCTATCTTCTCCAAACTGTAAGACAATGCATTTCTGTTCTTTAAAGCTATCCACTTATAGTGTATATAGGTAAGAAGAGTCATTTCACTCACTCTGGGTTTGGGAATCAGGATAATATTCTAGAGATGTGAACGAGCACTAAATTGAGCTCTGAAAGACTAGTAAGAGTTACCCAGTTGAAGGAAGGTGCAACAAATGCAAAGAGCCAGAGGTGACAGAGAAAATGGAATCTCTGAGAACTTTAAATTGTACAATGTTGTTGAATCATAAAGGTCTAAAACTGGATAAATGATGACAGAGAGAAAAGCTGGGGCCAGTGTAAAGAAGACAAATTAATGCAACAGAATAGTAGAATCAGATCTGTACTTCAGCTATATCCTTAAGACTCGGTTGGAGGAGGTAAAACTGGAGTCAAGAAAAGTACTAAGGCCATTTCAATAATCTGCATGAACAATAATGAACCACGGTAATATCAGTGGTGAAGAGATTTTAAAAGTACGTAAGGGAAGTGGAATGAACAAGATCTTTGGTGGTCAAAATGGTTAACATACTTGACTGCTAACTACAAGGCTGGAAGTTGGAGTCTTCCCACAGGCATCGTGGAAGAAAGACCTGGTGAGCTACTTCTGAAAAATCAGCCATTGCAAACCCTATGGAGCACAGTTCTACTCTGACACACGTGAGATCACCATGAGCTGAAATCAACTCAACAGCAACTGGTATTACTATATAAATGACAAGACTTAGTGATGACCTAGAGAAGATGATACTGCCTTGGAAACCCAGGGAGGGGTCGCTATGAGTCAGGTCCGACTCGACGGCACATAACAGCAATGACAAAAGAGAAGAAGAGATGAAATTAAAGGTGACTTGTGGTTTGTGGTTTGTACAATTGAGTGAGTGGTTGTGCATTTTTTGAGATTTAGAACATGTAGGATGCCCATGATTGGCTGAAGCAGATGTATTTGTGAGTGGAGATGAGGAGTAAGGGAATAAATTGAGGTTGAGTAATCTGTGGGACCCCCCAATACAGATATTCAAAGGCATTAAGCTTAAAGCAAGTATTTTAAATAATTGCTCTGAATACACAGAAACAAAGGAACATATCTCTTGCTTTTTTATGCTGGAGTCATTATTATTATCTTTCATTTTCCATTGTGAACAGCCCTATGGATACCCAAAATATCATAGACCTATTTTGTAATATTCAGCTAGAAATCTTTTCTAAAATGGTGATTTTATATAGTGTATTGATAAAATATAAAGTAAATCCTATTGCAACCCGAATTGTTTTATTGAACTGGTATTTTATTGTGTCAAGGCTGCTGTGAGTGATTTGAGTTTTAGACTTGGAAATAATTTTATTATTAGGTTAGTTTATTATGTTATTCTATTTAATGATATCATGGTAGGTGTGGTTGAAGAAATTTTCTTCCTGCAATAATATTTTTTTATTTACCACAAGAAAATTTAGATTAGTTCAGGTCTCCAGTAAAATGTAAATTATATTTTATGTTTTTATATACAAACTCTGGTAGATAGCTAAGAACAAATGAATCATATTAACTAAATTGGAGCAAAAATGCAAATATTTTCAAACATAATTTTTTTGTTTGATAACATTATACAGAATTATCTTTGCTACCATAAATGTAAGGATCCTTGCCGGTACCAACAGTTAAAAATCTGACTGCTCAAACACCCTGAAGGAATGAATCACTGGGCTCACAGACTCAGGACCATGGTCATGGGGGACATCATGCTTAATTGATTGGCATAACAAACTACACGAAAACATTGTTCTACATTCTACATTGGTGAGTAGCAGCCGGGTTATTAAAGGCTTTCAATTGGCCATCTAAGATGCAACAATTGGTCTCTCCCTGTCTGGAGCAAAGACAGATGAGGAAAACCAAAGACATATGGAAACAATTAGTCCAAAGGATTAGTAGACCATGAAAACCTCAGCCTACATGACCCTGAAATCAGAAGAACTAGATGGTGCCCGACTATCACTGTGAACCATTTGGAAAGGGATCGAAATAGGAGATCCTGGATAGATGGGAGAAAAATGTGGAACAAAACTCAAAATCATAAAAAAAGACCAGGCTTACTGGTCTGATAGAGACTGGTAAAACCTCTGAGACTATGAGCCCTACTCACCTTCAGGCCTTGAATTGAACTCACTCCTTTGGCTTCTGGCCAAACGATAGACAGGTGTATAAGGTAAACATTTAAACCAGGTAGGTACACTCCTTAGAACAATCAACCATGTGAGATCAAAAGGGCAGTATTTGCATGGGGAGATAGTCAGAGGGCAGGCATGTATAGGAAAGGACACAGGGAAGATGTAACCAGTAGAAAGATGTGGGAAAAGAGCTGTTGCATTATGGGGTTTGCAATCAATGTCATGCAACAAAATGAGTATGAATTTCTGTATGGAAAATGAATTTGCTCTATAAACTTTCACCCAAATCACAGTAAAAAGAAAAGAAACAAAATAGCAGTTAACAATTGGCATTACTGACTGTGTGCCAGGCAATAGTTGTTGTTGTTAGGTGCCATCAAGTCACTTCCAACTCACAGTGACTCCATGATTGAAACACTGCTTGGTTCTGCTCCATCCTCACAATCATTGGTATGTTTGAGCCAATTGTTGCAGCCACTATGTCAGTTCATCTCTTTGAGAGTTTTCCTGTTTTTTGCTGATGCTCTGTTTTACCAAGCATGATGTCTTTCTTCAGGGACTGGTTCCTCCTGATAACATGTCCAAAGTATGTGAGAGGAATTCTTGCCATCCTTGAGTCCAAAGAACAATCTAGCTGTTCTTTCTCCAAAACAGATTTATTCATTCTTCTAGAAGTCCATGGTATATTCAGTATTCTTTACCAATGCCATAATTCAAATGCATTAATTCTTCAGTCTTCCTCAATCGTTGTCCAGCTTTTGCATGCATAGAAGATAGTTGGGAGCTCTGGTGGCATAGTGCCTAAGGCATTTGACTGCTAGCCAGAAGGCTGGCAGTTCAAACACACTAGCCACTCCTTAGGGGGAAGATGAGGCAATCTACTTCCATAGAGATACTGCCTTGGAAACCCAAGAAAAGGTTGCTGTGAGTCAGATCTGACTCGATGACAGTGAGTCTGGTTTTTGGTTTTTTAAGACAATTTAAAACACCATGGCTTGGGTCAGGGAATCTTAGTCCTAAAAATGACATCTTTGCTTTTTACCTTTTTCATGAAGTATTGCCCAATTTGCCCAATAAAATATGTCCTTTGATATTTGGATGCTGTGTCCATGAACATAATAGGAGCTCTGTTGGTGTAGTGCCTGAGGCATTTAACTGCTAACCAGAAGGTTGGTGGTTCAAA
>NW_006921833.1:2332061-2336082 GCF_000298275.1 Orycteropus afer afer
GTTGGGCAATCTATTTCCGTAGTGATACAGCCTTGGAAACCCAAGGAGGGGTCATTATGAGTCAGGTCTGACTCGATGGCACACAACAACAACATAACATATATACAGTAAAATTCTCCATTTCTAGTGTATAGTCCAAAGAAGTACCAGTAGTTGGAAAATGTGTCCTTAGTGATAGAAATGATACTGGAGACTGCAAGACAGAATTTTGCAAGACCAGTGACTTATCCATTGCAAATACTTTTTTTTTTTTCAACAACATAAATAACTACTGTACGCCTGAATGTCACATGATGGAATACACTGGAATCAAATCAAGTCAAATTGTGGAAGAGACAATGGAGAAGCTCAATATCTTCAGTCAGAACAAAGCCAGTACCTGAATGTGGAACAGACAATCAATTGCTCCTATGCAAATTGAAGTTGAATTTGAAGAAAATTAAAACAAGTACATGAGAGCCAAAATATGACCTTGAGTATATCCCACCTGAATTTAGAGACCATCTGAAGAATAGATTAGACACATTGAACACCAATGATTGAAGACCAGACAAGTTGTGGTATGACAATAAGGACATCACACATGAAAAAAGTAAAAGGTCATTAAAAACTCAGGAAGGAAAGAAAAGACCAAAATGAATGCCAAAATAGGCTATAGAACTTACTCTTAAATGGAGAGTAGCTAAATCTAATGGCAGAAGTGTTGATGTAAAAGAGCTGAACAAAAGATTTCAAAAGGTGACTCAAGAAGACAGAGTAAAGTATTATAATGAAATGTTCAAATTCTTGGAGTTGGGAAGGCAAAAGGGAAGAAAACCCTCAACATTTCTCATGTTAGAAATTAAGAAAAATAATCAAGCAATATTGAAATATTCTGTGGGCAAAACGTTGGATCCTGCATGAAACATTAAAAGAAGATAGAAGGAATAAATGGAGTCACTGTACCAAAAAAAAAAAAAAAAAATTAATGTTCAGTCATTTCAGGAGGCAGCAGAAGAGTAAGAACAAATAGTATTGAAGAAAAACATCCAAGCTGCACTGAAGGAATTGGCAAAAAACAACCTCCAGGAATTGACAGAATATTCATTGGGATCCATCAATTGAGGAGAGCTACTTGGCCAACCAACAGGCAGAGATCCATATTCGTGCCCATTCCAAACAAAGATGATGCAACAGAATGAGGAAATTGTT
Organism: Orycteropus afer afer; assembly: GCF_000298275.1. Lineage (NCBI taxonomy): Eukaryota > Metazoa > Chordata > Mammalia > Tubulidentata > Orycteropodidae > Orycteropus > Orycteropus afer. The sequence goes on from NW_006921833.1 coordinate 2,333,253, forward strand.
GAAGAATATCTTTAATATCACATGCAAAAAGTTAAGCAAGAAGATAAGTCCCTCAGGTTGCAAGGCACTTAAAATACGGCTGCAGAAGTGATGGCTCCTCAAGTAGCAACCTGAATGACATAGATGGATTAAACTTTTGGACCTTTATTTGCTGATAAAGCATGACTCAAAATGAGAACCAATTGCAAACATCTATTAATAATCAGAACATGGAATATATGAATCTACAGAAAATAGGAAGTTGTAAAAAATGAATTGGAATGCATAACAGAATGTGGAAATTATTGAAAAATATCATTAGTATTAATCATTAACATCACACACAGTGTTGCTGAAGATAACTCAAAAATGGTTGTAGTAATCCATCAACAGGGAATTGCAATAAATACAAGTGAGATTCAGAAGAGGGCATGGATTGAGGGATATCACTGCTGATGTCAGATGGATATTAGCTGAAAGCAAAAAAATACTAGAAAGATGTTTACCTGTGTTTTATTGACTATGCAAAGGCATTTGGCTATGTGATAATAATAAATTATGTATAACATTTCAAAGAATGGGAATTCCAAAACTCTTATTTGTGCTCACGAGAAATCTGTACATAGACCTAAAGGCAATTGTTTGAAAAGAACAAGTGGATACTGCATAATTTAAAATCAGAGAAGGTGTGCAACAGGGTTATATCTTGTCACCATATTTATTCAATCTGTGAGCTGAGCAAATATCCGAGAACTGACTATATGAAGAAGAATGTGGCATCAGGACTGGAGAAAGAATCATTAATAACCTGTGATATGCAGATGACACAACCTTGCTTGCTGAAAGTGAAAAAGACTTGAAGCACTTAGTGATGAATATCAAAGACAACAGACTTTTTTTTTGCGTAATTCAGTATGAATCACATTAACATAAAGAAAAGGAAATCTTCACAACCAGTAAGCAACATCAGGATAAATGGAGAAAACTTTGAAGTTGTTGAAGATTTCATTTTACTTGGGTCCACAATAACACTCACGGAAGCAAGAAAACAAATGATGATGTATTGCTCTGGGTAAATGTGCTCCCAAAGGCCTCTTTAAAATGTTAAGGAGCAAAGATGTCACTTTGAAGACTAAGGTGTCCCTGACTCCAAGCCATGGTATTTTCAAACACCTCATAAGCATGTGAAAACTGGACAATGAATAAGGAAGACCAAATAACTGATGCATTTGAATTGTGGTGTTGGCAAAGAGTAATGAAAATAACAGGGACTACCGGGAATGACAGTTTGAAGAGGAATGGCATGGTATTCATCATCACAAAGGATGTTTAAAGATCTGTCTTGAAGTACAATGCTGTCAGTGATAGGATAATATCCATATGCCTACAAGGAAGACCAGTTAATATGACTGTTATTCAAATTTATGCACCAACCACCAAAACAAAAGAAGAAGAAATTGAAGATTTTTATCAACTTCTGCAGTCTGAAATGGACCGAACATGCAATCGGGATGTGTTAATTATCACTGGTGATTGGAATGCAAAAGATGGAAGCAAAGAAGAATCACTGGTAGTTGGAAAATTTGGCCTTGGTGAAATAATGCTGGAAATCACATGGTAGAATTTTGCAAGACCAACAACTTATTCATTTCAAATATCTTTTTCAACAACACAAACAGCAGCTGTACACTTAGACTTCACCACATGGAACACACAGGAATCAGGTTGACTACATCTGTGGCAAGAGGTGATGGAAAAGCTCAGTATCTTCAGTCAAAACCAGGCCAGGAGTTGATTGTAAAACAGACATTCAACTGCTCATATGCAAGTTCAACTTGAAGTTGAAGATAAAACAAATCCACAAGAGCCAAAATATGATATTGAATATATCCCTCCTGAATTTAAAGACCATCTAAAGAATAGATTTGATGCATTGAACACCAATGAGCAAAAACTAGAAGAATTGTGGGATGACATCAAGAACATCATCCATAAAGAAAGCAAGAGGTCACTAAAAAGACAAGAAAAGAAGAGAAGACCAAAGTGGATGACAGAAGAGACTCTGAAACTTGCCCTTGAGTGGAGCATCGCTAAAGCAAATGGAAAAAATGACATGATAAAAGAGCTGAACAGAAGATTTCAAAGAGCAGCTCGAGTAGACAAAGCCAATTACTATAATGAAATGTGCAAAGACCTGGAGTTAGAAAAACAAAAGGGAAGAGCACACTTGGCATTTCTCAAGCTGAAAGAACTGAGGAAAAAAATTAAACCTTGAGTTGCAATATTGAAGATTCTATGGACAAAATATCGAATGATGCACAAAACATCAAAAGAAGATGGAAGGAATACACAGTCACTGTACCAAAAAGAACTGGTTGATCTTCATCCATTTCAGGAGGCAGCATATGTTCAAGAGCCAATGGTAATGAGGGAAGAGGTCAAAGCTGTGCTGAGGGAATTGGCAAAGAACTAGGGTCCAGGAATTGATGGAATACCCATTGAGATATTTCAACAAACAGATGTCCCACTGGAGGCACTCACTCAGTTATGCCAAGAGATTTGGAAGACAGTTACCTGGACAACTGACTGAAAGAGATCCATATTTGTACCCACCCCAAAGAAAGGAGATCCCACAGAATGTGGAAATTACCGAATAAATCATTAATATCACATGCAAGTAAGACCTTACTGAAGATAATTAACAGCAGTTGCAGTTGTAGTAGACAGAGAACTTCCAGAGGTGCAAGCCAGACTCAGAAGAGGACGTGGAACAAGGGATATCATAGCTGCTGTCAGATGGATCTTGGCTCAAGGCAAAGTATACCAGAAAGATGTTTACTTGTGTTTTATT
>NW_006921833.1:2336852-2342804 GCF_000298275.1 Orycteropus afer afer
TTGTGGTGCTGGTGAAGAATACTGAAAGTACCATGGACTGCTAAAAGAACTAACAGATCTGTCCTGGAGGAAGTGCAGCCGAAATGCTCCTTGCAAGCAAGAATGGCCAGACTTTGTCTCGCCTACTTTGGTCATGTTGTCAGAAGGGACCATTCCCTGGAGAAGGATGTCATGCTTGGTAAGGTGGTAGGTCGATGAGAGAGGGGAAGGCCTTCATCGAGATGGATCAACACAGTGGCTGCGACGTGGGCTCAAGTATAGCAAGGATCATGGAGCTGGCGCGGGTTTGGGCGGTGTTTTGTTCTGCTATGCATAGGGTCACTATGAGTCAGAAACAATTCGACGGCACCTAACAATAACAGCAACAACACGATAAAAACAGAAAACAAATTCATCAGTCAAACCTAAGCCCATGTCTCTTTGTAGTCAAATTCTTCCCCTACACTCAGCCTTTGGCAACCACTAATTTGTTTTATAAATGGAATCACACAGAATGGAGTCTGTTGTCTGGCTTCTTTCACTTAACATAATGCATGGCGAGACTCATCTGTGTTGTTGTGTGTCATTTTGATAATTATTAGTTTTTACTGCTGAGTAGTATTTTATATGGTGCACCATAATTTTTTTTTTTTTATCCATTTCCAAGTTGAAGGATATTTGGCTCATTTTTTGGTAATTAAAAATAAAGTGAGTTTAAGCAATAATGTACAGATTTTTGTGTAAACACAAGTTTCATTTAATTTGGGATCTGGTGGATAAGGCATTGTGGGTAAGGCATTTGGCTGCTAACCAGAAGGTCAGGGGTTCAAACCCTACAGGTACTCCATGGCAGGAAGATGAGGCAATCTACTTCTGTAAAGATTTACAACTTGAGGAATCCATTTTGGGTCACTGTGAGTCAGAATCAACTCAACAGCAGTGGGTTTGGTTTTTATGGTTAGTATTGCTGGTTGAGTGTTAATTGTTTGTTTAATTTTACAAGAAATAAAAACACTTTTCTAATTGTTAGTACTAGTTTGTGAATGGGAGCTCTGGTAGTGCAGTGCCTAAGGCACTTGATTGCTAATCAGAAGGCTGGCGGTTCAAACCCACCAGCCACTCCTCGGAAGGAAGGTGGGGCGATCGAATTCCATAGTGGTACTGCCTCGGAAACCCAAGGAGGGGTTGCTATGAGTCAGGGCCGACTCGACGGCACATCACAACAACAACAGTTTGTGAATGTATGAGAGTTCCAGTGTACTGGCATCCTTGAGAATACTTAGTATTGTCAGTGCTATTTTGCTTATATGGTTAAAAATAATTTTAAAAAAATTATAATAGGAGGAATAAAAATAGAACAAAGATATATTTTATATTTTTATGATTGTTCTAGCACTCTATTTCTTGATGCAATTCCAAGTTTCTATCTGGTATCATATGACTTCATCTGAAATGTACAAACACCTAAATTTCATACAGAATGAGAGAGAGAGAAAAAAAAAAAGTTGCTAGATGAACCAGAGTTTTGGTTTCAGGTTGATTGGAAGAATAATAATGTTTCAATAAAAATAGTGACTATAAAAAAAGAGATACAGATAAGCAGCATGGATAAGACCCGGGGTGTGAGATAAGGAAAATAAATAATAAACTTTCAGACATTTTGAATTTTAAACTTAAGAGAAATATCTAAAGTGATATACTTAAGATAACTCTTTTTTTTTCTTTTTTCCTTTTTTTTGAAAAAAAAAATTTATTATGATTTGGGTGAAAGTTTATAGAGGAAATTCATCTTCCATTCAGCAGTTCATATTACTTTGTCTCATGACATTGACTGCAATCTCCCGTAATGCAATAATAGCTCTCCTCCCACTTTCTCACCAAAGCCACCTCTTCCCTGTATCCTTCCCCTGCACTCCTGTCCCCTAAGCTGTCTCCCTGTGCATACACAGCCTTTCTATTCTCCCATGATTTTTCTCTCCAAGGAGAATGTAATTTACCTAATGTAAATGTCCAGCTCATATGTCTGTCTTTTGTTTGGCTGGAAGCCACAGGAGTGGGTTCAATTCTAGACCTGAAGGGCAGCTCTGGGCCATAGTTCTCAGGAATTCCACCGAGCTCTATCAGACTTGCAAACCTGGTTCCCCCCACCTTTTTTTTTTTTTTTTATGATTTTGAGTTTTCTTCCACATTGTTCTCCCACTGTATCCAGAATCTCCTACATAGATCCCCCTCTAAGTGGTTGACAGTGGTCGCTGGGCACCATCTAATTCTTGTCTCATATTCATATATGCTGAGGATAATGTAGTGTACTAGTCCCTTGGACTAATTATTTCCATGTGTCTTTGATTTTCTTCATTCTTCTTTGCTCTGGAAGAAGAGAGACCCATCATTGCATCAAGATGGCTGCTTGCAAGCTTTTAAGATCCCAGTCACTACTTGCCAAAGTAGGATGTGGGACAATGTTTTTTGTGTAATATGTTATGCCAATTGAGCTTGATGTCCCCTGTGACCATGGTCCCAAACCCACAGGTCCACCTACTTGCTCCCTCTGGGTAGCTGGCTGTGGCCAAGAAGTGACTACAACCTTACCTCTTGTCAGCTCTACTAAATACCTTGGAATTCTTACAGAACATACCAATACACTTGTAGAAACATTGTCTGCCACCCTATGCATGGTCATGGGCACTCTCCTCCCCTCATAGACATAAATAATAGTTCAGTCTGTCCACCCATGTATCTACCCATAGAACAATGTTTGCCATCACTGACAACACAGTACTATATGGGCAAAAGGATTCATCTTTGTTGTCTGTACCACCAATGTACCTCTCTATGTCTTCCTCTTCCTCAGTGCCAGTGTTGATCACTCACATTTGGTTCACTGTCCTTCCTTTTACACAAATCAATACTTGTCTCTACCTATCCAACAGTGCTTCCTCCCCTCCTATCCCACCCCTGGTAACCAACAAAGAAAATTTTCTTCCATGTATAAACCTTGCCTTAATGTTTTAAAATAACAGACTAATACAGTATTTGTTCTTCTGTGATTGACTTATTTCAATCAGCATAATGTCCTCCAAATTCATTCATGTTATGTGGTGTTTTGCATATTCTACTTTATTCTTTAGGGTTGCATAGTATTCCATTGTATGTATGTAAAATTGTTTGGTTATCCATTCTTCTGTTGATGGGCACCTAGGTTATTTCCATCGTTTTGGTATTGTAAATAGTGCAAATGTCCCTTCTATACCTATTTTGCTGAGACTTTTTGTCAGGAATGGGTGTTGGATTTTATCAAATGCCTTTTCTGCATTGGTTGATATGATCATGTGGATCTTTTCCTTTGTTTTATTTACATGATGGATGACATTGCTTGTTTTTCTAATGTTGAACCATCCTGGCATACCTGATGAACCCCACTTGGTGATAATGTATTATTTTTTTGTATGTTGTTGGAGTCTATTGTCTAAGATTTTGTTGAAGATTTTTGCATCTATATTCATGAGGGATATTGGTCTGCAGTTATCTTATCCTTTTTAGTAATGTATTTGTCTGGTTTGGTATCAAAGTTATGCTTGCCTCATAAAATGAATTTGGGATGATTTCATCCTTTTCTATGTTCTGGAATAGTTTGAGTAGGATTGGTGTCAATTCTTCTTTGAATGTTAGGTAGAATTCTCTGGTGAAATTATCTGGGGCAGGACTTTTTTTGTTGGTAATTTTTTGATGACCTGTTCAATTTCTTCTTTTCTTATGAATCTGTTCAACTTTTCCAGCTCAGTCTGTGTTAGTTTAGGTAAGGACTATGTTTTTAGAAATCTGTCCATTTCTTCTAGGTTTTCAAATTTGTTGGAGTACAGTTCTTCAAAGCATCCCAATATTATCTTTTTTATTTCAATTGATTCTGTTGTGATGTTGCCCAGTTCATTTCTTATTCTCCCTCTTTTTCTTTGTTAAATTTGCCAGTGGTTTGTCAATTTTATTAATCTTTTCAAGAAACCAACTTCTAGCCTTGTGGATATTTTTCTATTGTCTTTCTATTTTCTGTTTCATTTATTTATGCTAGAATCTTTATTATTTCCTTTCTTCTGGTGACTGTAGGCTTTTCTTGCTGTTCTTTTTCTAATTGCTTGAGATGTTGGTTTAAGGTATTGATTTTGGCTGCTTCTTCTTTTTTGATATATACATTTATTGCTATAAATTGGCCTCTGATCATTGCTGTTGCTGTGAGATTTTAGTGTGTTGTGTTTTCATTCTCATTTGATACAAGGACTTTTTTAATTTCATGTTTTATTCCTTCTATAACCAGTCATTCTTAAGGAGAGTGTTGTCCAGTTTCTATGTGCTTGCTCTTTTTCCATTGATCTTCCTATTATTGATTTCTAATTTTATAGCATTGTGATCTGAGAATATGCTTTGCAGTATTTCAGTGTTTTTAAATTTGTCAAAGTTTTCCTTGTGACCTAACATGTGGTATATCCTGAAGAATGTTCCATGTGCCCTGGAAAAGAATGTGTATTGTGTTGTTGTTGGGTGAAGTGTTCTGTAGATGTGTATAGGATGAAGTTGGTGTATTATATTGTTTAGTTCTTCTGCATCCTTGTTGAGTTTCTTTCCAGTTCTAGCTTTCATTGAAAGTGATGTATTAAAGTCTCCTACTATGACTGTGGAGTCATCTATTTGCCTTTTCAATTCTGTTAAAGTCTGATTTATGTATTTTGGGGATCTTTCATTGGGTCCACAAATACTTATTATGGTTATATCTTCTTGTTCAATTGATCCTTTAATCATTATATAATTGTGTTAGTTAATTTTGTATGTAAACTTGGCTAGGCCTGGGCAGCTGAATGTAGTATTCCCCATGATAAGACTGGTAACCAACTCCGTGGTGGAATCTACTGTGAGCAGCTAAGTAGCTGCCTTAGGGATGTGGTTTGCTTCCTGTATATAAGCAGAAGCCTTGGGGCATGGTCTCTAGCTCATGGCATGCTTGAACCCTGCATGTAGCCATGTTGTTGTTCAGCAGCCTGCTCTGCTCTGCCGACTTTGGGTCTTACAATGGACTTGAATTAATGGCCTGCCATGTGATTTGGTAACATTGAGACTGTGCCATTTTATCTGTTGATCTTGGGCTTGTTAGCCTCAGCAGCCAGTAGCTGCCTGAGTGAGGAGATGCCTCTAGCTTCAGTGGGCTGGGAGCAAGAGGCAGAGCTGAAGCCCAAGGCTGAGGGGCTTTCACACAGCCCATAGAGCCTGGCACTTTGACCTTGGAATTCTAGCCTTGTGAACTCTTAGAGAATAAACTCTTTCTTTTATTAAAAGGGCATCCTATTTGTGGTACATTCTTGTCAGAGCAGCACTAGGTAACCAGAACAATAATGTCCTTCCTTGTCTCTTATGGTGTTTTTTGTGTTAAAGTCGACTTTATCAGAAATTAATATTTCCACTCCTGCTTTTTTTTGCTGTTGCCATTTGCTTGATATACTTTTTTCAACCTTTGATTTTTAGTCTACTTTTTTCTTTGTCTCTAAGGTGTGTCTCTTGTAGACAGCATATTGATGGGTTATGTTTTCTTATCCAGTCTGGAACTCTCTGTCTCTGGAGTGGTGTATTTAATCCATTAACATTCAGTGTAAATATTTAGAAGTATGAATTTGTTGCTGTCATTTTGTATGTGTTTTTGTGTGGTGTTCCTGGTTTCTTTGTTCCATATGATTTTCTGTGTTGAGCTCATTTTGTTTATCATTTCCTTTGTTGCTATTGTTTTAGTATTTGCTAAATATATGTGCTTATTCTCTTTTTTATTGTGATATGAAGGTTTATCATTTTTCTTTGAGGTTACCCTGTGATTTATAATTTTCTCCCCAAGTTTAGAACAGTCCATTCTATCTTGCAAATCTCTTGACTTCCTCACCATCTTTATTCCCTCTTTTTGGTTTGTAGTTGTCCCCATTTGCCAATTGATGTCTCTGG
>NW_006921833.1:2344584-2345752 GCF_000298275.1 Orycteropus afer afer
TGATACTGCCTCGGAAACCCAAGGAGGGGTCGCTATGAGTCGGGGCCGACTCGACGGCACATAACAACAACAACAACAACAACAACAACAACACTTGGCAATATCCAAGCTGTCCATTCTATCAGGATTCCTGACAGTCTTTGGGTCCATATGTCTCTTTTTTGGTGTTTTCATGCAGGTTCTTCTACTTGTTGGAGTTTATACTTCTCTATCTTTGCTCTCAAAGCTGAGGGCTCCAGAATTATCTTCTGTATCTGTGTTAATTGGTTCCTCTTTTCTGTGTTGAAGAGGGTCTGTGTAGTTTGTCTGACTATTCAGCCATCTTTCTGGAACTCCTCTCTCAAGAGAAATCTTTATATATCAGAAGTCTCACATGGGGTTCCTGAACTTCATGAAAATGATAGTCTTAAAGATGCCAATTTGGAGGTAATCTGCATACTGAAATCAATGAATTGTGGGATTTGAAATCTTCTTGTATAGTTCATTTCTGGTCATTTGGGAACTCATGTCTTTTAATTTCAAGAATTAAAACAGGATTTTGGTTGTGCATTTGCAGGTCCTTATTATAGGGTTTATAGAGCTCTGGTGGTGTAGTGAGTAAGACATTTAGCTGCTAACCAGAGGTCAGAGGTTCAAACTCACCAGTTTCTCCAAGAAAGGAAATGAGGCAATTTACTTCTAAAGATTTACAGCTTTGGAAACCCAATGGACATCATTATGAGTCAGAATTGACTCAGTGTCAGTGGGTTTTTTGATTACTATGGGACAGTAGCAAACCCCAGCACTAGTGATAGTGTGAGCTGAGATGGAGCATTGCAGCAACAAAATGAAAGAAATAGTAATGGAAGGAATTGCGTTATACTGGAAAAAGGAAACCAGAAATCAGAGGTTTAGGGACAACAGAGCAGTAGTAAGCCTTGGATTAAAGCCAATTATCCTATAATCAGGAAATTACTCAAGGTGCAAGAATTAGATAAATTAGTTCAGGAACAGGTGGTGACCTGAAGTGTCAGTAGGTTGATACTTGACTGTTGGGAGCTCTGGTAGTATAGTGCCTAAGGCACTTGACTACTAACCAGAAGGCTGATGGTTCAAACCCACCAGCCACTCCTCGGAAGGAAGGTTGGGCAATCTACTTCTGTAGTGATACTGCCTCAGAAACCCAAGG
>NW_006921833.1:2345912-2351443 GCF_000298275.1 Orycteropus afer afer
TGGCCTATTTTCCATCTCCACTCTGTTTCTCTTCAGTGTCTCCCTTAAATCTCTACACATACAAATCTCTAGACATACTGTTAACTCTACCTAGTCTTACCACTGAATATAGCCTTCTCCCATAAGGCCGGCAGCTTCATTCTCTTGACATATTGTCATTCCTCACCTTTTCGTTAGTTGAATAACATAACAGAAACATACACAATCATGCGTGTTGAGCTTTGTGAACAATGTTACTTTGAATAGCTTTTAATTTAAAACATATCTTAGTCAAATGTGTACCTAAACAGAAAACATTGTGTTTTTAAAACAGGTTGATTATAGTCCGTTGTCATAACCCAAATCTGTATTTTGTTCCAAAAAGAGTTAAAGGGAATCTGTTTTCTCAGTGAGAAATGTTGTTATTCTGGTAAATAGGTTTGGAATAAATTTTCAAATAAAAAATTTTAGCATTTTAATGAAAAACCAAATTTGGGAAATTGTATCTGATTCAATACTGGTAGAGTGATGGTTTATTAAATATTATCAGTTTTGTTAGTGGAATCTCAAAGGTGAAATCACATTAGTTCCTTATTTAGTGAATCAGTGGCCAAAATGTGGAAGTGTGTGAGTTTCAATTAATTCGACAAATATTTATTGAGCTCTCATCATATTCACTCCATGCCAATTACTTTGTAATCTGTATTTCTCTGTAGAAAATGGGTGAGTCAAATATGAGGCAAGAAATTCAGATTACAATTGCAAACAAGGTTTACAGTACAAAGCTATTGTAACATAAGGCATGGATCTTTTATTCCTATAACAAACAAAAATGAATTGGATCTAGTTACAGATATCTCGCACAATGATTTATTGTATTTATTTTCAGTTGTTCTTCAAAAGATTGTAGCTCTGAGGACTAAAATGAGAGAATGTTGAAGTAAAAATTAGTTTTAGCTTTGGCATGTAATTTTATAGCTCTCTTACTTTAAATATGGGGGTGGGGGACATACTGTTGGCAGATGAGGAATAATTTTACAACTTCTCACAAATACCTGGCATTATTAAGCGTCTGAGTTCTGTAAAGTCCAAAGTAGAATTTTTGTCTCACTAAGAAATATTACAGCTGTGAACAACAAGACAAAAAATGTACATTTCTGAGAGACCCAAGTATATGGCTTTAAAGATGTAGGATTTATCTTTTTAATGTCATTTTGTGGCATGGAGGACAGTATAATTGAAAACTTGAAATTGGTATCAAGGATGCTATACTGTTGGTCACCAAAGATAAACACATTAGAAATGCAATGCAATTTAATATTCTTAGGGCACATTTTACTTATGTCTAATTTTAAATCTGATTTGGAATATTGATTCCTCTATTTTTCTCTTGACTTCCTTACAGAATAATAAATAGCATTCTATTGTTTTTTTATTGTATAGCAGAAAGCACAAGACATTTAGAGAGAGTCCAGCAGGTTTGATTATTATTGACACAGTTATTTAGCCTTTTACTGCCTCTGTTTCCTCATTTGTTTAACACACACAGACACGTCTGAGGATGACAAGAAATAATACATAAGAAGTACACAGTGCCTGTGATTTCTTTTCCATTCTTACATCAGGCACAGGTATCTATATTTTATCTAATCATTTATTAATTCAAATAATGTTTATTCACCATCTACCATGTGTCAGAAACTGTTGTATTAGGCACTGGGGATGCAGCAGTGGATGGAAAAAAAAAATACCTACCCTTTTGGAACTTAATGATCAGTGGTGTCACTGCAATAGTTAAGTGCTTGACTATTAACTGAAAGAAATATTGGTTCGAACCTACTAGGTGCCCCGTGGGAAGAAGATGTGGCAGTCTGCTTCTGTAAAGATTTACAGCCTTCAAAACGCTGCGGGCAATTCTACTCTGTCTTACTTGGTCTCTATGAGTCAGAATAGACTTGGTGACAACAGGTTTCAGTTCTGGTTATAGAGTTTACATTGTTATTTTAAAAATGTAATTATATTCTTAGTTAGAAAGTTAATGACATAGTTTGTCTCTGAGATTATTAATAAATACACCTGAGAATTCTCTTCTCTAACCTAAGAAATATTTATGTAAAGCCAACTTTACTTATCTCTTCTTTCCCTTCTTTTAGCCCTGTTTTTCCTACTGTTTTATTTATCGAGTGCTGCTATAACAGACACATCACAAATGGGTGGCTTTAACAAAAAGATTTACTTTCTCAAAGTTTAGGAGGCTAGAAATCTGAGTTCAGGGTGGCTCTAGGGGAAGGCTTTTTCTTTCTGTCAGCTCTGGACGAAGATCTTTGTCTCTTTTGAGTTTCTTTTCCTGGGTGATCCTCGTGTAGCTTGACATTTTTCTTCCCCCATCTCTGCTCTGCTCACTTGTTTAAGCTCTTTTATATGTCAAAAGATACCAACTGAAGATACACCTTACACTAATCCTGCCTGATTAACATAGCAAAGACAACTTATTCCCAAATGGGATTATAACTACAGGCATCCCAGTACTTCAAGTCATAGTGCCTCTATAAGATATTGGAGAATGGCACCGTGATATTACAGTAACTGCCACATCGTTCTCCCATGGACTGGCTGGTGGGTTCAAACTGCTAATCTTCTAGTTAGCAGCCTATCGTTGTTGTCGTTATGTGCCATCGAGTCGCACCTGACTCATAGTGACCCCTCCTTGAGCTTCCAAGGTGGTATCACTAAGGAAGTAGATTGCCCAACCTTCCTTCCCAGGAGTGGCTGGTGGGTTTGAACCTCCAGCCTTCTAGTTAGCAGTCAAGTGCCTTAGGCACTATGCTACCAGAGCTCCTACAAGCTAGCATAGAGCTTAGGATTTAAAATATATTTTAAAGCACATAATTTAACCCATAACACCTACCAAGTGCAATATTTTTTATACATCTCTGTTAAGCTTGGAATCGAGTTGGAGTATTGGATGTATTCACAAATGTGAATCCGTACTTGCAAGATATACTGAATATCACAAGAAGGAAAGAAAACATAAATTATTGATAACAGCACAAGATAATAATACATAATTGCATGCCAAATGATAAATGACAAAATAAAATCACTCAGTTGGTTCCGACTCATAGTGACCCCTCCTTGGGTTTTCGAGGCAGTATCTCTGCAGAAATAGATTGCCCAGGCTTCCTTCTGAGGAGTGGTGGCTGGTGGGTTTGAACTGTCAGCCTTCTTGTTAGCAGCCAAATGCACTAGGCGCTATGCCACCAGAGCTCCCAAATAGCCAATGAGAATTCAGTGAATGAAGAAATAAGTGAATAGAGTTAGTCAAAATAACCTTATAAAAAGAGGTGGGTGTAAGCCAACTTTAAAGGCTTATTTATAGGAGAACTCCCTAGAGCAAGGAAAGGGAGGGATCAGGAGTGGCCTAGGGGACCTCAGGAATGGCAGGATATCCAGGTAAAAAGGGGTGGGAGGCAAGGTTAGGCCCTAAGCTCCCTAGAGTCAGGAAAGGTAGGGACCAGCAACAGCCAAGGACCACAGAATGGCAGGTTTCAGGTAGGAATTAGTAAGAGGTTTCCAACAGCTAAGGGAGACAAATTTATCTGTCAGTTTGTCAGCCTGTGAGGCTTGTACATTGCTGTGAGGTTTGAGGCTGTGCTACTGGTGTTTCAGATGCTAGAGTTGCACGTGGTGCACAGGTTTCAATGCAGTTTGCAGACTAAGACAGACTAGGAACAAGGGGGAAGCCATCCACTTCTCAAAAATTGGCCAGGGAAAACCTTATAAATAGCAGAGAGGCACTCACTGACCCATTACTGGGCAACTTTGTGAATAGCTTGGAAACATTGTCCAACACAGTGCAGGAAGACTAGCCCCTTGGGTTGGAAAGCACTCAAAATAGGGCTGGGAAAGAGCTGCCTCATCAGAATAGAACCAACCTTAATGATACGGGTAAAGTAAGTCTTTCAGGACCTCCATGTGCTGATGTTACACGACTCAAATTGAGGAGAAACAACTGCAAACATCCATTCATAATCTGAACATGGAATGTACGAAGCATGAATCTAGGAAAATTGGAAGTTGTCAGAAATGAAATGGAATGCATAAAGATTGATATCCTAAGCATTAGTGAGCTGAAATGGACCGGTTTTGGCCATTTTGAATTAGACAACCATTTGATCTACTATGCCGGGAATGATAATTTGAAGAGGAATGGTGTGGCATTCATCATCACTAAAGATATTTCAAGATCTGTCCTAAAGTACAATGCTGTCAGTGATAGGATAATATCCATTTGCCTACAAGGAAGACCAGTTAATACAACTCTTATTCAAATTTATGCACCAATCACCAAAGCAAAAGATGAGGAAATTGATTTTTATCAACTTCTGCAGTCTGAAATTGACCAAACATGCAATCAAGATGTGTTACTTATCACTGGTGATTGGAATGCAAAAGTTGGAAACAAAGAAGAATCACCAGTAGATAGAAAATTTGCCCTTAGTGACAGAAATAACACTAGAGATCGAATGATAGAATTTTGCAAGACCAATGACTTATTCATTGCAAATACCTTTTTTCAACAACACAGATGGCAGCTATACACATGGACTTTGCCAGACAGAGTATGCAGGAATCAGGTTGACTGCATCTGTGGCAAGAGGTGATGGAAAAGCTCCATATCTTCAGCCAAAACCAGGCCAGCAGCTGTTTGTGGAACAGACCATCAGCTGCTCATATGCAAGTTCAACTTCAAGTTGAAGACAATTAAAACAACTCCACGAGAGCCCAAATATGATCTTGAATACATCCCTCCTGAATTTAGAGGCCATATAAAGAATAGATTTGATGCATTGAACACCAGTGTCCAAAAACCAGTAGAATTGTGGGATAATATCAAGAACATCATCCCTGAGAAAAGGAAGGGGTCATTAAAAATATGAGAAAGAAAGAAAAGACCAAAATTAATCTTAGAAGAGACTCTGAAACTTGCCCTTGAGCAAAGAGTAGCTAAAGCAAATGGAAAGAATGACAAGCTAAAAAAGCTGAACAAAAGATTTCAAAGAGCAGCTCGAGTAGACAAAGCCATTTACTATAATAAAATTTGCAATGACGTGGAGTTAGAAAACCAGAAGGGAAGAACACACTTGGCATTTCTCAAGCTGAAAGAACTGAGGAAAAAATTTAAGCCTTGAGTTGCAATATTGAAAGATTCTATGGACAAAATATTGAATGATGCAGGAAGCAGAAAAAGAAGATAGAGGGAATACACAGAGTCACTGTACCATGAAGATCTGGTTGATCTTCATCCATTTCAGGAGGTGTCATATGATCAAGAACCAATGGTCTTGAAGGAAGAAGTAGAAGCTGCACTGAGGGAACTGGCAAAGAACTAGGGTCCAGGAATTGATGGAATACCCATTGAGGTGTTTCAACAAACGGATGCCCCTCTGGAGGCACTCACTCAGTTATGCCAAGAGATTTGGAAGATGGCTACCTGACCAACTGACTGGAAGAGATCCATATTTGTACCCATTCCAAAGAAAGGTGATCCC
>NW_006921833.1:2352266-2371199 GCF_000298275.1 Orycteropus afer afer
CATCTCGTATGCATGTCAGAGCTGGACAATGAATAAGGAAGACCGAAGAAGAGTTGATGCTAAGAAGAGTTGATGCTTTTGAGCTGTGGTGTTGGTGAAGAATGTTGAAAGTTCTGTGGACTGCTAAAAGAACTAACACGTCTGTCCTGGAGGAAGTGCAGCCAGAATGCTCCTTGGAGGCAAGAATGGTGAGACTTCATCTCATATACTTTGGTCATGTATTCAGAAGGGACCATTCCCTGGAGAAGGATGTCATGCTTGGTAAGGTGGAGGGTCAATGAAAGAGGGGAAGACCCTCAACGAGATGGAGTGACACAGTGACGGTGGTGATGGTCTCAAGTGTAGCAAGTATCGTGGAGCTGACTGAGGACCCGGCAGTGTTTCGTTCTGCTGTACATAGGGTTGCTATGAGTTGGAGATGACTTGATCGCACTTAACAACTACAACAACAACATATAGGAGAACAATTATGAAAAGGTAACTTTTTTTTCCTCTCCGCTCCTACTGATCAATTCTTTAATTAGTATCATTGCTCTAATTGTGCTAGATTTCAGATTAGTAAACCTTGTCAAGTTACCTGGAAAATAAAGTTATTTGTTGGCTTCATGATAAAATCCATATTTCCTGGGTATCATTTTTAATTTCCATATTGATTTAGTCATAAATGAGATGATATCCTTCCAGTTCAATATTTTAAATAACAGTGTGCATGGAGTGTCCCTAGACCTCCTATTGCCTACTTGGATCTATTCTAATCTATGGTCTAGGCAGAAGGTAAAATATATGTATACTACCTTATGGCAGTTGTGATGATTGACAGTCCAATGTTCCTTCAACATCGACAGTTGGTGTTTTGTGACTGAGCTGGATATGTGTGTGCAGTTTTGCAGTTCTTCTTTGGTTATGAAATAATCTACCCATCCCACCAGCACCATGTATTTCTCCTGGCTATCTATCTGTCTTCACATCTATATATGGTGGTTTCCTAAGGCTACTAAGCATTTCAGGATATATCAAGAGAAATACCTACACCTCTTTCACTATCCTCTATTTCCAATGCATGTCATTCTAAGAATATTCTACATGCATGCAGAATTTAAGAAGAAATAATTGGTTCAGAATGTGTGGGTTTCTAGCTTTGGGTCATTTCAAAGATAGCTCTTGTTTCTCTGCTCTCAACAGTTTCTACAAACCAAGACCAAGGTTAGGTACTAAAAATGTCAATGAATCAAAGTATTGATCACTCTCCCCTCCTATATTTTTTCTGACCATCTGCCTGACTATGATTCTGGGCATGCAATATCAGGTAATTGTCCAAGAATGTGCTTTTCCATTAATCTCCATCAAGAAGGCAGATAGTTAACTTTCTGCCCAGATTTTTGGCATTTGGCTTTTCTTTTTATCAGCTTGTGGTACTGTTGCCAGGTTTCTGTCTGCTTTCAGATAGTCCCAGGTATTTCAGTGGAAACCCTGGGAGACGTTTATAAATCCACATCTATACCAACTAGGAAGTCACTCCACCTTCATTTTTGAAACCAGAGCAAGCTACATAAATTATCTGATATGCAAAATTAAAATCCAGGGCTCCTTGTTCAAACAGCATATACCAAAAGAAGAGTGTTAAACATGGTGGCCTTTTAAGCTCTGAGCCCAGGTTACTTGCTCATGATGCTGTTCTTGCTTAAAACTTTTCTTCAACATTAGGTTTGATGTCACTGCCATCTCCTGATGCTCCTTCCAGCTCTCACAGAACTTTTTCTTCCTTGACTGATGTTAATACTCTTCTTCCTTAAGCCCCTTTCTCAGTTACCTACTGCTGCTATAACAGAAATACCATATGTAAGTGGCTTTAAAGAATATAAATTTATTTTCCCACCATTCAGGAAGCTACAAGCCTGAATTCAGGGCACTGGTTCTAGGAGAATACGCTCTTTCTGTCAGATCTGGGGGAAGATCCTTGTCATTTTCAGCTTCTGTAGCCCCAGTTTCCTCAGTTCCTTGGCAATCTTCACGACAGCTCCCCCCTTTTGGATGTGCTCTCATGTCCCTGTGTCTATGCTGCTCTTCGTAACTCAGAAGTGACTAAGTTTAGGACACACCCTACACTGATATGGCCTCATTAGCATAACAAATAAAACTCTATTTGCAAAAGGTATTGTATCCATAGGTATAGGAGTTAGAATTCCAACTCAAATTTTGGGGAAGACAACTGAATTCATTATATATATATATATATATATATATATATATATATATATATATATATATATATATATACACATATATATATACACATATATACATATATATAATAATTTAAAAAATCATGAAAAAGGCTGGAAAAGACTTTTTCTGACATCAGGATTTTTTAATCAAACAAATGTATTATGTTATAGAATGTCGTAAAACAAAATTAACAACAATCAGAAATTTATGTGATTATTTAAAATAGGAAAATTGTTTCATAACTCTTACAAATTTGGTCCAAAGTCACAATAATGCTAAATGAAAACATATGATACTATGCTTTCATTTGTATTGGACATTCTAGCTTCCCATTTTATTTACCTCATCTTAGTCTTACTGAGAAAGACTGTTTTAAGCTGGACTGTGTCATTTTGCCAAGGGCAACCTCAGAACATTTTCTACCTTTAACTAGTATGAGCCACTCAGAATACCAGCATTATGTCTTGCTAATTTCAGAGAAAGTAAACTTCAACCTTTGAAAATGTGATAATACATTTGCAAATAACTGGTGATTTTTAGTTGTTGGTTTTATTTGAGCATTTTATAAAAAATTGCTGAAGTTGGTATATCCTACAGCTAGTTACTTAATGCAGTGTTTATGATAGTCCATGAAGAGAAAGATTTATTTTTCTTTGTTTTCTTAAGAATTATTTTTCTTTTCTGCTGGTGAAGTATTTGGAAGTTCATTCCCAGCTGAAGATATTCCATCTCAATTATTTGAATCGGCTCCCTGCAAATAGCTCTTAACATGGAATATCATTCATTTACAAAATAGTTTCCACAGACTTCTGCCAGTGCTCAACCCGGCAGCAAAGATGTGCAAAAACCATTTCAAATTATGTCTTTGGTCATGCAGAGAAGATCACTATAACATAATGGTTAGTGCTATGATTTGTCTTCATTCACTCTCTACTTATCTGCTCTCCTAAGTCAGCAGAATTGTCACTGCTAAATCTTTTGGAACATGTAATAGTGAATCGATTTGATTGTTAAACTAGGTGATAAGGTAAATATATACTCTTTCTGTTTTTTTTTTGGGGGGGCAGATGTCTAATTAGTTGGGAGCTCTGGTAGCGTAGTGCCTAAAGCATTGACTGCTAACCAGAAGGCTGGTGGTTCAAACCCACCAGCCACTCCTTGGAAGGAAGGTTGGGCAATGTACTTCTGTAGAGATACTGCCTCAGAAACCCAAAGAGGGATCGCTATGAGTCGGATACGACTCTACAGCAGTGGGCTTGATTTTTGTGGTTTCGCTGAGTTAGTTATTATAGTTTATTGTTCCTATATTTTTAATCTTGTGATAATGATGTTCTGCTACTTTAGTTAGGGCAAAGGGAATAAAGTACAAACTGCTGGAAAGCTCAGAAATTACCACTTTTGTGTATGATAAAGGTCACTAAAGATTTTTTTTTTTTATATTTTTACGTTATGAGAGAAGCAGGTCTTCAGAGTTTTTAAAATAATATTTGAGTTATTTTTGAAATTCATAGGCATCAATGCATGCATGCTAGATGTGGGGTTCAGCCATACAAAACTCGATGTGACGTGCACATTTAATCCTCCAGGCCTTTGCATAAGTAGGATTCTGTGCTCTGATGCCTTCTTCAGTCTATCTGATTGCTGGGAATAATGTTGATTTTCACTGGTGAGCCATTAGTCAGGACTCAGTTCCTCTGTGAAACTCTCCCTCCATAACGTCATCTTCCACGTCTACACATTTCAGCTTCCATACTACTGCTCAGTGTTCCACTTAGGAGACACCATGGAACTCAGGGAAAAGCAACTGTTTTGAGATACCTGTTGTTCTACTACTTAATAGTACTACTGCTTTATAGCTATAGGGCTACATTTTTGGTCTTAATTCCAGCACACTTCCCCATTATTGCACGGTCAGCTGGGAGGCTCAGGATCATAGTCTCTGGGGACACTAAAGTCAACAGGCTTAACACAAGGCAGTGTTCCAGACTGCCATAAATGTCAACAAGGTCCACAAAGACAGTGTTCTCCCTGCTACTTTGGTTAGTAGCAACTAGGATCTTAAAAGCTTGTGAGTGGCAAACTAAGGGGCAACTATTAGGCTCTCCACATCCAGAGTGAACAAGAGTGAGGAAAATCAAAGATACAAGGAAAAAATAATCCAAAAGACTAATGGGCCATGTGAACCCCAGCCTCTGTAACCCTGAGACCAGAAAAACTAGATGGTGCCTGGCTTCCAAAAGGAATCAAAATATGAGGTCCCAGATATAGGGGAGAAAAATGTGGAACAAAATTCAAAATAATAATAATAAAAATAAAAGACCAGGTTTACTGGCCTGTTAGATACTGGTGGAACCCCCAAGACTGTGGCCCTTAGACACCCTTCAAGCCTGGAACTGAATACACCTCTGTGACTCAACTTTCAGCCAAACAATAAACAAAAACAAACAAACTCACTACCATTGAATCAATTCCAACTCATAGCTACCGCCATTGGGTTTCCAAGGCTGTAAATCTTTAAGACAGTAGATTGCCCCATCTTCCTTCCACAGAGTGGGTGGTGGGTTTGAACTCCTGGTTAGCAGCCACATTCCTTATCCACATGCCACCAGAGGTCCTTCAGTCAAATGATAGACCTATGAGGTGAACAGTGATACAAGGAAGGTACACACATTCCTTAGAACAATCAACCACATGAGATGAAAAGGGCAGCATTTGTCCTGCTCAGAAGGCAGGAAAGGATAGGAAAGAAGGGCAAAAGGAAATGCTAAACATAGGAAGCAAGTGCTGTTACAATATGAGGATTGCAATGAATGTCCCCAAACAAAATATTTATGAATTGTTGAATGGAAAAGCAATTTGCTCTAAAACTTTCACCCAAATCATAATTATACATAATAAAGAGTCAACAGAAAATTCTTTACATATAATAAGGTTTGGCTATGAAACACTCTTGGATTATGCAATGCTGTGGTAAAATTGTACTACATATGCTCCAGTTTCTTCCTTTGAGTGATAAGGGATGCATGAAGAACAATATTTAGGATTGTTGTGATAACTAGAGACATTTTAAGTCAAGTTCATGGCACATAGAAGACAATCAATGAAAGGTTATTATCATTAATCTTTTACCATTTTTTTTCTAAGTATTTATTTCCTTTTCTTATGATATTCTTGAAGGTAGGGACTATGACTTGGTCATCTAGTGTCCAGGTGCTTCTCCAAAAATATTTATTAAAAATGAAATATTGATATGACTTTATTCTGGAGGGAACCCACACACTTGCCTGGCTTTCAGGACCAAGTGACCCTTCAGTAACGTGTGCTGTTAACATGGCCATGGACTAGGAGATCGCCATTACAGGTCTCCCACTCATCAGAATAGGCCTTGCAGGGCATCAGCAACCCTTCATTTCTCCTGGGTTGAGTGACCTGCCTCTCTAGACAGTCTTTGGGGAAGCTATAGTAATGACCTGGTCTCACGGTACTAAGGGAACTTTCCTTTCAAACTGCCACCCACAGCATCATTCCCCTGCTCTTCTCCCTAGTTTTGCCTAAATCTGCCCCTTTCGAAACTGTCCTGAAAGAAACTTGATTTGTACTTTTTCTGCCTTGGAAGTGAGGCTTGGCAATCGACTTCTGGAATATCATCTATCGAAAATCCTGTGGAGCACAGTTTTATTCTGACATTCGTGGGGTTGACTTGGCAGCGTTTTTTTATCGTTTGTTTGCATTTGTCCCTCTTCCAGAGTTATCTGTATTAACATTTATGGTGGAATATAAAAATAAATGAAGATATAAAATATTAGAATATAAATAGTTAACTTTTTATTGCTGATTGATGGTTTGGATCCAAAAGAAATGCTTATATTCATGTCAGTTTTAAAATCTATAAAGATGAAGGCAAGTAAAAAGTAAAAGTCTTTGAGTTCAATGCTAAAATATTTATAGGACATTTGCCCTTCAAAATATTAGTGTCTTAGTCTGGGTTCTCCAGAGGAGCAAAATGAGTAAGGTACATATATAAATACATAAAGATTTACTTCAGGAAATGGTTCACATGATTGTGGGTGTTAGCAAGTCCCAAATCCATAGTTTGGGGGGGCAGACTGAAGCCTTCTGTTGGCTTACCTGTTTGTAAGGACTGACAAACCCAAAATCTGCAGGTTAGAAGGTAGACTGAAGGCCTCCTCTGACTCATGGGACTGTGGGAGCTGGCAAATCTAATATCTGAAGGTCAGGTGGCAGGCCAGAGACTTCTGCAGGCTTATGTCCCAAGAAGTGGAGATAAGGTGACAAGAACAGTGTATGGATGAGAGAGAATGAGCCTTACTAGAATATCAATTTATATACTGGAGGCAGGCCACACCCTCAAGTAAAGTCCCCTTTCAACTGATTGGCTAATCACATCAGATCACATCATGGAGGTGATTGCATTATAATACTTTATGGAAGTGCAGTCAGTCCATTGTCTGCCAAACCACTGAGAATTATAGCCTAACAAAGTTGGCACATAATATTAACCATCAAAATTGGTTCACTGCCTTTTGCCTACAAATTCTGGTGAGTATAACTAAAGAAACTCATCATTCACAGAGTCCAAGGAGCAATTCATTGATTAGGAGGATATAACCTAAGGCCATGAAAAGCTAGGCTTCTTGCAACTATACATGTGACTTCACACCCTTTCATGTTATAAAGTATTTGTTTCTGCTATGTAGTCTTCCTGAATATGATAGAAAATAATAACCTAGAATGAAAGCAATACTGAGAATGCTATAGTTAATTCCTGGTTAGGTATACACAGCTCCTGATTAAGCATAGCCTCAGCTCTTCTTAGGAATAAATATGACTTCTTATTGAAGAACCAGGCTGAGAAATGCTTGTCATGTACACACACATAGACATGCACACACATACACACACACTAAAGTACAAATACATATTTCACAGTACTTCCAGAAATAAGCACCAGAGGCTCATACCAGCAAACTGACTAGCTAAAAAGAGATATGTCAGCTGATGATGCATTACTAAGACAAACACATCTTATATTAGCAACTATATCTTTCAGTCAGGGCAGGTGTCATGAACACTGAAAGATACAGGAGAGGGAGAGTTAACTAAAATAGATATGGAACTGTTCAGAGATAAAAGGAATAAATAAGTGCCTGACTGAAATGTAAGACTTCATTTTTCTGGTAGCACCTACAAGTTATACATGCATAAGGAAACATGCTCTACCAGAGTTCAAACTTATTATAAAGCTACTGTAATCAAGATACTGTGATAATGATACAGGAAAAAGTAAACCAAAGAAACAAAATGTATACATATAAACATATATATCTATCTAAGGATCCCTGGTGGTCCAGGGATTAAGGGTCCAACTGTGAATGTAAAGGTTGGCAGTTCAAACCTACCAGCAGCTCTGCAGGAGAAAGATTTGACAGTCTGCTTCTGTTAAGATAATAGTGTTGGAAACACTATGGGCCATTTCTGCTTAGTCCCATAGGGTTACTATGAGTTTGAATTCAACTAGACAGCAATAGGTTTGGTTTGGGAGAGCTATCTATCTATCTGTCTATCTATCTCTACACATGAAAATTTTGTATAAAATAGAGACAGCATTACAAATAAGGAGGCAGGCAGATTGATTATTAATAAAAGGTGCAAGGAAAATTAATTACAAACATGGGATAAAATAAAATTCTATTCCTATTTATGTTGCTGTTGTTATTGTTACGTACCATCAAGTTGATTCCTACTTGAAGCGACTCTACGTATAACGGAACAAAACAATGCCTGGTTGTGCACCATCCTCACAATCGTGCTATATTTCAGCTCATAGTTGCAGCCACTGTGTCAATCCATTTTGTGGAGGGTCTTCTTTTTCACTGGCACTCTACTTTACCAAGCATGATATCCTTCTCCAGGGAATTTTCCCTTCTGACCACATGACCAAAGTAGGTGAGACACTTCTAGAGAGCATTCTGGCTGCACTTCCTCCATCACAGATTTGTTTGTTCTTCTGCCTGTCCATGGTATTTTTCTGTATACTTTTCCATAATTAAAAGATATCAACTCTTCGTTAGTCTTCCTTATACATTGTCCAGATTTCAAATATGAGGCAATTGAAAATACTATGGCTTGGGTTAGGCTCACCTTAGTCTTCAAAGGTGAAATGTGAAATACGGGCAGTGTTTCGTTCTGCTGTGCATGGGGTCGCTATGAGTCTGAAATGACTCGACGGCACCTAACAACAACAAAAGTCTTCAAAGTGACATCTTTACTTCTTAACACTTTAAAGCGGTCTTTTGTAGTAGATTTGCCCAGTGCAATATGATGTCTGATTTCTTGACTGTTGCTTTCATGGGTGTTGATTGTGGATCCAAGTAAAATAACATCGCTAACAGCTTCAATCTTTTCACCACTCATTGTAATGTCGCTTATTGGTCCAGTTGTGAGGATTTTTGTTTTCTTTATGTTGAGATGTAATTTATACTGCAGACTATAGTCTTTGCTCTTCATCAGTAAGTGCTTCAAGTCCTCTTCATTTTCAGCAAGAAAGGTTGTGTTATCTGTATATCACAGGCTGTTAATGAGTCTTCCTCAAATCCTAATGCCACATTCTTCATCATACAGACCAGCTTCTCGGATTATTTGCTCACCATATGGATTGAATAAGTATAGTGAAAGGATACAACCCTGAGGCACACCCTTCCTGATTTTAAACCATGCAGTATCCCCTTGTTCTGTTCAAATGACACAGCCTCCTGGTCTATGTACAGGTTCCTCATGAACACAATTAAGTGTTCTGGAATTCCCATAATTCACAATGTTATCCATAATTTGTTATGATCCACATAGTCAAATGCCTTTGCATAGTCAATAAAATATAGGTAAACGTCTTTCTGGTATTCTTTGCTTTCAGCCAAGATTCAACTGACAGTCTGAAAATGAAGTCTTACATTTCAGTCAGGCACTTATTTATTCCTTTCATCTCTTGCTTTCAACTGACATTAGCATTCATCTGACATTAGCAATGATGTCTATCATTCCACATCGTCTTCTGAATCCAGCTTGCATTTCTGAAAGTTCTCAGTCAATATACTGCTGCAATCATTTTTTGAATTATCTTCAGCAAAATTTTACTTGTGTGTTATGTTAATAATATTGTTGGATAATTTCCACATTTTGTTGGATCACCTTTCTTTCAAATGGGACAAATATGCATCTCTTCCAGTCATTTGGCCAAGGAGCTGCCTTCCAAATTTCTTGGCGTAGACAAGTAAGTGCCTCCAGTGCATCATCTGTTTGTTGAACCATCTCAGTGAGTATTCCATCAATTCCTGGAGCCTTGTTTTTTGCCAGTTCCTTTAATGCAGCTTGGACTTCTTTCAATATCATTGGTTCTTGATCATATGCTACCTCTTAAAATAACTAAACATTGATCAATTCTTTTGGTACAGTGACTCGGTATTCTTTTGATGTTTCCTGCATCAGTCAATATTTTGCCCATAGAATTCTTCAATATTGCAACTTGAGGCTTGAATTTTTTTTTTCAGTTCTTTCAGCTTGGGAAATGTGGACTATGTTCTTTCCTTTTGGTTTGTAACTTCATGTCTTTGGACATTTCATTATAATACTTTGCTTTATCTTCTTGAGCTGTGCTTTGAAATCTGTTCAGCTCTTTTATCTCATCATTTCCTCCATTTGCTTTAGTTAATCTCCATTCAAGAGCAAATTTCAGAGTGTTTTCTGACATCCATTTTGATGTTTTCTTCCTTTTCTGTCTTTTAAATGACCTTTTGCTTTCTTCATGTATGATGTTCTTGATGCCATACCACAATTCATCTGGTTTTCAGTCACTGATGTTTAAGGCATCAAATCTATTCTTAAGATAACCTCTAAATTCAGGTGGGATGTAATCAATGTCATAGTTTGGCTCTTGTGGACTTGTTTTAATTGTCTTCAGCTTCAACTTGAACTTGCATATGAGCAACTGATGGTCTGTTCAACAGTCAGCTACTGGCCTTGTTTCAGCTGAAGGTTTTGAACTTCTCCATTGCCTCTTGCCACAGATATAGTCAATCTGATTCCTATGTATTTCGTCTGGCAAGGTCCACATGTATAGCTACTATTTATGCAGTTGAAAAAAATGTTTGTAATAAATAAGTGGTTGGTCTTGCAAAATTCTATCATGTGATCTCCAGCATCATTTCTATCACCAAGGCCATATTTTCCAACTACAAGTGATTCTTCTTTGTTGCCAACTTTTGCATTCCAATCACCAGTGATAACACATCTTGATTGCATGATTGCATGTTTGGTCAGTTTCAGGCTGAAGAAGTTCATAAAAATCTTCAGTTTCCTCATCGTGGCTTTGGTGGTTGGTGTATAAATTTAAACAATAGTATTAATTAGTCTTCCTTATAGGTGTATAGGAGGGAGCTCTGGTAGCATAGTGGCTAAGACACTTGCCTGCTAACCAGACGGCTGGCGGTTCAAACCCACCAGCCACTCCTCGGAAGGAAGGTTGGGCAATCCTACTTCCGTAGTGATACTGCCTCGGAAACCCAAGGAGGGGTCGCTATGAGTCGGGGCCGACTTGACGGCACATAACAACAATAACAACAACAACATAGGTGTATGGATATTATCCTATCACTGAGAGCATTATACTTCAGGATATATCTTGAAACATTCTTTGTGGTGATGAATGCCAAGCCATTCTCTTCAATTTGTCATTCCTGGCATAGTAGCTTATGTGGTTGTCTGATTCAAAATGGCCAAAGCCAATCCATTTCAGCTCACTAATGCCTAGGATATTGATCTTTATGTGTTCCATTTCATTTTTGACTACTTCCAATTTTCCTAGATTCATATTTCATTCATTCCATGTTCCAATTATTAATGGATATTTGCAGCTGTTTCTTCCCATTTTGAGTTGTACCCCATGAGCAAATGGAGGTCCCCAAAGTTTTGTACTCTATGCATGTTATTAAGGTCTACTCTACTTTGAGGGAGCAGAACATCCCCAGTTGTATTTTGAGGGCCTTCCAACCTGAAGGGCTCATCTTCCAGCAGTATATTGACAATGTTTCAGGGCTATTCTTAAAATTTTCCAGTAATATATCAGAGTGTTTCACTGTTATGCATAAAATTTTCACTGTCCAATTTTTATTTATTTATTGTTTTGAGAATTGAATGGCCCCTTCCTTTTTCCTAGTCTATCTTAGTCTGGAAGCCCTGCTGAAACATGTTCACCAAGGGTGTCCCTGCTGGTGTTTAAAATATCAGTGGCGTAGCCTTCAGCCTCACAGCAACATGCAAGCCCCTACAATATGAAAAACTGACAGATGAGTGGTATACTAAATAAAATTCAGATGTATATAAAACAAAAACTGAACTATGCAAGTTTATTTTCTAAATGTTATTTATAAAATATAGGAAGTGTTTATTCGATTTCTATTTAGAAAATAAAAGCAAATATATGCCTCTGGGAGAAGGAATAATTTTTTAAATAAAAAAAACATTAAATAAAAGTTTGCTAAATTTGACCACATTAAAGTAAAACCTTTCACTTCAACATAAACATAACACAACTGCCATGGAGTCAGACCCAACTCATAGCGACCCTTCCTTGGGTTTCTGAGGCAATTAGGTGCTGTCAAGTTGGTTTCGACTCATAGCAGCCCTGTTTACAACAGAACAAAACACTGCCTGGTCCTGTGCCATCATCAGAGTTGTTGCTCTATTTGACCCCATTGTTGCAGTCACTGTGTCAATCCATTACATTGAGGGTCTTCCTCTTTTTGCTGACCCATCTACTTTACCAAGCATAGAGATTGGTTTCTCCTGAGAATATCCAAAATGTGTGAGACCAAGTCTCCCCATCCTTGCTTCTAAGGAACACACAAATTGTGCTTCATCGAAGACAATTTGTTCATTCTTCTGGTAGTCCATGGTTTGTCAATATTCTTCACCAACATCATAATTCAAAGGCATCAATTATTTTTCAGTCTTCCTTATTCATTGTCCAGCTTCCACATGCATATGAGGTGATTGAAAAATACCATGACTTGGGTTAGGCACATCTTAGTCTGCAAAGTGTCATCTTTGATCTTTAACACTTTAAAGAGATCTTTTGCAGCAAATTGTCTAGTGTAATACATTGTTTGATTTCTTGGCTGCTGCTTCCATGGATAGTAATTGCTGTGAATGAAGTAGAGCTACCATTTATCTCAAGAAAAATCTCAAAAAGTTAATTTTGAGAAAAAAAAATTGCAGAATAACATATAAAGTATGGAAAGTTTATATAAAGTTTGAAAATTTGCAAAATATTCATATATGTTTTTAAGAAATACACATATATTAACAAGAGTATGAAAACATGGATGCAAAGGATTAACATCAAAATCAGCTTACACAGTGAAATCTTTGGGAGTCCAAAGTCATCAAGACTGCCTTGTTTGAATCTTGCAAGTTTTCTGACTTTGACAGAGTGCAGTCTTACAACTTTTCTTGGCTGCTTTGCATGGAAAATATTTGAATTTTTCTTCTCTGTCAGGTTTTCACTTTACACAGAGATTTTACTGTAGTTATTTTGGGAATGAAAGGTAAAATAAGAGTCTTCAACTAAATTGATAATTGTTTATTTACTCAAAAAAATATATACTAAACTCTTAAGATTGAATAAAACTGGATGAGTTCTCAGTGTTCAGTTTTCACTATGATTTTTTGTAATTTCAAAAATAGTTCACAGTTTAAAAGTTTATTACCTTTTCAAAAGAGTTCATTGCATAGCTCTTTAAATTTTAATGTCACCTAGATGATTTAAAATAGAATTTGATTTTCAAAAATTGTACACATAAGTCTTCAATATTTCCATAGTCAAATATTACAAATGTTTTCATAATTACAAATTTTAGGGTCCACGTTACACAGGTATAAGCTTTCACAAATTTTAATATAGTTACTTTGGGAATGAAAAATAGAGTGAAGGGTTGTGGGAGAATGCAAGATCCTTCAACTAAATTGTCATAAAAGAATTTTTAAAGAGTTAAAAACAAAGGTGTTACTTTTAGGACTAAGGTGCACCTGATCTAAGCCATGGTATTTTCAGTCACCTCGTTTGTATGCCTGCAAGAGCTGGACAATGAATAAGGAAGACCGAAGCATTGATGCATTTGAATTACGGTGTTAGTAAAGAATATTGAATATGCCGTGGACTGCCAGAAGAATGAACAGATCTGTCTTCAAAGAAGTACAGCTAGAATGCTCCATGGAAGTGAAGCTGGTGAGACTTAGTCTCATACACTTTGGACACATTGTCAGGAGGAACCAGTCTCTGGAGAAGGACATCATGCTTGGTAATGCACAGGGTCAGTGAAAAAAGGAAAATCCTCAGTGCAATGGGTTGACACATGGCTATAACAATGGGCTCAACCATAGGAACAATTGTTAAGATGCAAAAGGACCAGACAGTGTCATTCTGTTGTCTATAAGGTCACTATGAGTTGAACCAACTTGAGAATACCTAATAATAACAACAGCTTTAAAAACCCAAAGAACTCACTGCCATTGAGTCAATTCCAACTCATGGTGACCCATACAGGGTTTCCGAGGCAGTAACTATTTATGGAAGTAGGTTGCCCCATCTTCCTTCTGTGGAGCAGCTGGTGTGTTTGAACCAACAATTCTCGGGTTAGCAGTCAAATGCCTTAGGCACTGTGTCACCAAGGCTCCTTAATAGCATTTAAATACTGCTTAATGCTATTAAATAGCACTGAGATGAAACACTTGACTATGAAAATATGTCTTAGATATATAAATGGACAGTGGTGTAGTGCCTAAGGCATTTGATCGCTAATCAGAAGGTTGGCAGTTAAAACCCACCAGCCACTCCATAGAAGGAGACTGGAAAATAATACTTCTGTAAAGATTTACTGCCTCAGAAACCCAATGGGGGTTGCTATGAGTATGAATTGTCTTGATGGCAGTGAGTTTGGTTTTTGAGTTATTTATAAGGAGTAGTATACATATTTTTATTAAGTTCAGCTATATTTAAATTACATTTTATGTAAATAAAATATATTTATTTGGCGTGTTATTCCCATGTTTTTCTTACAGTAGGATCTTGCCTAAAAAAATAATTCATTGCTCTAAATGAACACCAAATATGTATAATCAAATATTGTCCTTTGATTTGATTTTTCCTCAAAATATTTAGTTCCCTGAAGCTTTTATTTTTAGTAGTTCAACACCATGAACTTGTTAGGCATGGTCTTCTTATAGATTCAAGAAAATGGGTTTTTCTATTTCCTGATTTTCTAATCCATTTCCATGATGGATTAACTTTCCCTAATTCCTTTCAGATTACTCTTTGGG
Source organism: Orycteropus afer afer (assembly GCF_000298275.1). Taxonomy (NCBI): domain Eukaryota; kingdom Metazoa; phylum Chordata; class Mammalia; order Tubulidentata; family Orycteropodidae; genus Orycteropus; species Orycteropus afer. Next base: position 2,366,883 of record NW_006921833.1, read on the forward strand.
ACTTTAGAATCTACAGACAGCCTAGAGCAGAAGTTCTGGGGGAAGCCCTGTCAGCATTTAATATGTGATCATCCTGTCTCTGTAACACTGCCTTGAGCGTATACCTCCAAAAATCACTTAACTGGATTTATTCTTGAAAATTTGAACTCATCAGTGACTGAGGAACTACTTTACTCCAGAGAACTTTAAAATTTTAGTTGGCAATGTTGAATCTCAATTTTCTGAATTCATATTTGGTAAAATAGCTGTCAGACTATATGGTTCTTCATTTTAGACAGAAAAAGTTTTTCTTCTTTTTGTATTTGATAACCTTTCTGTGATTACCAGTTAGGCTCCAATCAGGAGACAAACTCATGCTTGTTACTTGAACAAAGAGAATTTAATATGAAGAATTGTTAACTTGGTATAAAGTTGTTAGTGAGGTGACTGAAAGAGTAAAAGAGAATTCTAAAGGGTCTTACAAACATCCATTTCAGAAAAGTAGCTACCACCCCCATGGCTAGAGAACTAAGAGTAAGAGTGTGAAATTATTAAAGCTTGGGAGCTTTGGTGGCATAGTGCCTAAGGTGTTTGACTGCGAACCAGAAGGCTGGAGGTTCTAACTCACCAGCCACTCCTCAGAAGGAAGATTGGACAACCTACTTCTGTAGTGATACCGTCTCGGAAACCCAAGGAGGGGTCACTATGGGTCATATCTGATTCGATGGCAGTGAGTTTATTTGGTTTTAGTTTGAGACACTTAGAGGAGGAGTCTCATAGAACTGAAACTTAAGACTCTGAGAAGTGGGTGCAGCTCAGTTAGATCTGCTGTCTCTGAGGAGAAGCACAATGGATGGAGTTAGTAATATAAGTATTGAAGAAACTGTAGTAGATGCTGTCATGGAACAAAACTACCATTGCCAAGGTGGAGAAACTTTGCTGAGGTGAAGTTCACAGGAGCCACAAGTGAATAGGAAGTGCACAGAAAACCCACAGGAAGAAGCAAGTTCCTATTCCTCCTTCAGCCTTGAAGCTTCCCTCTAGCTCCCTCTATTGGAAGAATTTAAGAGGATCTGTCTGGTGTTTTGGTGGAGCTCCAGCCCGGTTATGTTTGGAGCTGAGAGAAGACACCATAATAATTGCCATATTGCCTATATTAACATATAAAAGTAAGAGACTGCTTTCTACAATCATGTCTAAGCACATAGATATACAATTCAGAATTTCTTGACTCCTTCCATTTCTCTAATCTTTTGATACCATAAATATCCCTTGGAAAATTGTGCTCAGTAAATCTAATATTTATGTATTGGTAAATATATTAATCACCACCTTATGTAGTGTGCTACTCTGGGCTAAAGATGAGATAAACTCAGTATGTTTTTTCAAAAAATTTAAAACCTGCAAAATGAGATAGAACTATAATCAATAATGAGAGTAAAATATACTTGAAAGGTGATAATAAAACTTGAAGTCACAAAGGCATCAGAAGCCTGTTAGTTGTTTAAATAAATTCGCTAGAGGGGTTCAAAAAGGCTGAGAGATCATTTGAGAAAGACTTCATGGGAGAGATCTCATGATCTTGAAGAATGGGTAGGATTTTAACATTGGATGTGGCAATAGAGGGAGACACAGAGGGAATGGCATGTAAAAACTGAGCTTGTTGTGAAATAAAATACATATTTAAAAATGGAAGAACAAAACCATGTCAGATTTTGATTGACTGTTGTTGATGTGAGAGGATTGTGAAGGAGAAGTAGGGAAAGGAGCTTGAGAATTATGCTTTAGAGCTTTTTGCTGCTATACTAAGGAGCTTGGTATTTATTTAGTGGCTAGCTACTAGAAATTTTTTTAACAAATAAGTAAAAAAAGCTTCACAAGGTTAAGCTAATGACTCTGCACAGTTGAGTCAGAGGAGACAGAACATACCCGTAAATATTCCAGGAGACCAGTAATGAAGCCAAACCAGGAGGAAAGAGAGAATAAGAGACTGAAAAACATATATATTCCTTTTCATCTATTTTTTTTTTCCTAGTGAGAATCCCATTTGACCATAAACTGGATGAGATGCTAACAATGTTTTTTATGTAGGTGGTTAGCCTCTGTTTCCATGTTCATAATACAACTGTCCATTTGAATGTTATGTTAAGAACTATAAAAATATGCTAAAATAAAACATAGGGGTGCCTCTTACATGGCTTCTCTTTATATTAGGTCCCGCATCCTGAGTGTAGTATATTGTATGGGTTAAATATTTATAAAATTTATTAATTGTTAGAATAGTGGGTTGAAGAAATTTATTAAGATCAAGCATGTGGGGATGATATCAATATGCTCACAATTTATAAGGGATTAGAGAAGGTTTCGCTCTCCCTCCATAAGTATACATGCCAACATGTAGATATGTGCACACACATATGGACGTATATGTATATATATAAAACCAGTTGTCATCAAATTGATTCTGACTTATGGCAACCTCTTGTATATCAAAGTAGAACTGTACTGTATGGGATTTCCAATGGCTAATTTTTCAGAAGTAGGTCTCCAGGCTTTTCCTCAGAGGTGCATCTGGGTGGACTCGTACCTTCAGTCTTTTGGTTAGCAGCTGAGGGTGTTTATTGTCTGCATCACCCAGGGTCTCTGTCTGTTGTTGTTTGTCATTAGTTGCCAATGAGTCAATTCTCACTCATGGTGAACATGTGTGTGGAATTTAGAACTGCTCCATAGTAACCTTTCAAAAGCAGATCACCAGGCCTGTCTTCTGAGTTCCCTGTGTATGTGTTTCAACTGCAAACCTATTGGCTAGTAGTTGAGTGTGAACCGTTTGTGCCTCCAAGGCATTCTTCTCTCTCTGTGTATGTATATGGATGCACATATATGCACACACATACATAGGTGGTGGTGGTGGTTGTTAGGTGACATCGAATCGACTCCAACTCATAACAACCCTAAGTACAACAGAACAAAACACTGCCTGGTCCTGTGCCAGCCCCATAGTCTTTGCTATTCCTGACCCCATCTCTGCAGCTGCTGTGTCAATCCTCCTCATTCAGGGCTTTCCCCTTTAGCATTGATCCTCCACTTTACCAAGCATGATATCCTTCTCCAGGGAATGGTCCCTTCTGACAACATGACCAAAGTCTGGCCATTCTCCCTTCCATGGAGCTTTCCAGCTGGTCTTTTTCCAGGACAGATTTGTTAGGTCTTATGGCAGTCCATGGTACTTTCAGTATTCTTTGCCAACACAACTCAAAAGCATCGACACTTCTTTGGTCTTCTACATTCCTTGTCCAGCTTTCACATGCATATGAGGCAATTGAAAATACCATGGCTTGGTATTAGGCACACCTTAGTCTTCAAAGAGACATCTTTACTCTTAAGCACTTCAAAGAGGCCTTTTTGCAGCAGATTTGCCCAGTACAATGTGTCATCTGATTTGTTGACTTCTGCTTCCATTGTTATTGATACTCGATAAGTAATATGAAATCTTTGACAACTTCAATCTTTTCTCCATTTATTGTGAAGCTGCTTATTGGTGAAGTTATGAGGATTTTCATTTTCTTCATGTTGAGGTATAATCCATGCTGCAGACTGTCTTTAATCTTCATCAGTAAGTGCTTCAATTCATCTTCACTTTCAGCAAGCAAGGTTGTGTCGTCTGCATATCACAGATTGTTAATGAGTCTTCCCCCAATCCTGATGCCACACTCTTCTTCATATAGTCCGGCTCCTAGGTATATACATATGTACATACCCTGAAATTATTGAGCATTAGAACACTTGATACACAAATTAAATTAGCCTCAACTAGTTTCTGTGGAATGTGTATGGAAACAAATGGAAAATGTTTAAGGAAATTATTTCTTCTTTTCTTCACTTTTGCAACTGTTACTAACCCTCTATCTCTTTATTTTTATATTAATTAACTAAGCATTAAAGTAATTTGATGTCTAGTCTCATTCTCTTACTTTCTTTCCTGAATGCTTTCCAACTATCTCTTTTCTCAGGTGATATTGTCCTTATACATATGGAGTTTCCATGAGTCAGAATTAACTTGACAGTTACTCTGCACATGAACAAAAGTACATAATGGGTGACCCATCTAGGCTAGACTTCATGGTTTCCCTTTCAACATCAGCTTTGCCTCTTACAAGCAGAATAATTTTGGGCAAGTGTCCAGTTACTTCATCTGTAAAATGAGATTTAAAATATTGTCTCCTACTGTAACGAATTAAAGGAGCTCTGGTGGTGTAGTGCCTAAGGCATTTGACTGCTAACCAGAAGGCTGGTGGTTCAAACCCACCAGCCACTCCTCAGAAGGAAGATTGGGCAATC
>NW_006921833.1:2371299-2407668 GCF_000298275.1 Orycteropus afer afer
GAATTAAAGGTGCATAGTGTAAACTAGGCATTTTACTTCTAACCAGAAGGTTGGGGTCATTATGAGTCAGAATCAACTTGATGGCAATGAGTTTGTTTTTTTTTTTTTTTTTTTTTTTTGAGTGTAAACTATAGAGGAATCACTAAAAATGCAAAATGAGTAGCTAATGTCCCAATAGTGGATATAAAAAAGAATACCAAAAAATAAATTAATGTAAAAGAAGGCATGAAAGGAGGATAAAAGGAAAGGAAAAGAGACAACTATAAAATAAATAGCAATAAGATATATTTAAACCTAATCATAACATTAGTTACATTAAGTGAAAACTATATATAAACACTCCAATGAAAAAGTAGTGTCAGAATAATGGCTACAAGAAATCCATTTTAAATATAAAGATAGAGATAGATTAAAGTCAAATGATAAAAGATGCAACCTTCAAACACTAATACCAACAAAGCTGAAATACTAATATTTTGAGTGGTGCAGTGTGCCTAAGGCATTTGACTGTTAACCAGAAGCCTGGCGGCTCAAACCCACCAGCCACTCCTTGGAAAGAAGGTTGGGCAATCTACTTCCATAGATATACTGCCTTAGAAACCCAAGGAGAGGTTGCTATGAATCAGATCTGACTTGACGGCAGTGAGTGAGTGAGTCAGTCAGTCAAGTGAAAATGAAGACCCCCAAATTTTGATGCAGCTAAGTAGTGCTGATATGTCTGGGGAGAAAGAAGTGGCCATGACTGGTTGAAGCATAGTCATTTAGGGCACAGACGCATCATACATGAATGAGGAGAAAACAACTTCATAGAATTCACATGGTGACAAAGGAGTGAGATTCAGGGCAGCCTTTCACTTGAGTTTGGGCAGGAGCTGGATAAATGGCTGCATGCACCCAGAAGGGGGCCAGACCCTGGCCAGTGAATCACAACTAGAGAGCTGCATTCTCTGCTCCCATAGGCATGCCTTCCTGGGAACTAGAGGAAACTCTCTTCCTGCTCCCACAAACCCAGTGGCTACGGAAGTCCCTCCTCTACCTACCTGGATCCCCAACCACCTCCTCAGCAGCCCGGCTATGCTCAGCAATGTGCCACGAGCAGACAGAGTGCCAGGAGCTGCTGTTTGCCCTTTGTGTGTAGGGTCACGGTCTGATCTTTCTCACACTGAATGCAAGAGGTGCACACCTGCAGCCTCCACTCTCAGTGCCCACTTATGCCAGGCTGCTTCCATCTCCACAGGCAAACAAAATGCCCTGGTGAATCAGTGGACAGCACCATAACCACCCAGGACTGCCATCACACTACAACTACCAAAGTTCTTGCTCCTCTGCTTCCTTATTTTTCTCTTTCTTTTCTTTCTATTTTTTTCTCCCTTTTTATGTATTCATTTCTTCCTCTTCCTCTTCTCCATCTTTTGTTTTTACCAATCTTTCTTCTCTTCTACCCATACCTTTCCTTTCTTTGTTATTTTCTCTATTTTTATTTGTATTTATTTATTTATTATCTTCTTCCCTTGCTGGCTTTTTTCCCTCTTTTTTCACTGTCTCATCCAGGAGAGAGGATATTAACTTTCCACTAGTCAGCCATATCAACTGCACTGATCACCTTGCACAATGGGCGAGCACCACCACCAGCTACTACACCACTGGATCAATGAGAGGTGGTGGACCACACATGCTCATCCCTCTGCTAGCTCCTTTTCACAACAAACAGACATTCACCAACACTTCCAATAGTTGTTGCACCAACCCATAGACAGCTGGGAAGTGTCCCAAGTTGCTAAGCTAACAACCAAAGAAGCATGCCTGTCCCACTCATCCAAACATACCAAAACTAAGCAAAACAAAAAGCCAGGGTGAAATAAACCAACCCATAACCAACAAACAAAAATAAAATGTCTTGGAGGGAACAGACAGCTTCAATTCAAACAAAGAAATAGGACAAGATAGCAGAAGCAAGTGACCAAAATAAAGACCTAGGAAACCTTTCCAAGAAGAGCAAGTAATATAACTACTTGATAAGGAACTCTTTCTCTCTTTCACTCTCTGTCTCTCTCTATATATATGACCTTAAAAGCACTCAAGGGAATTCCTATAAACAAAAGCAAGGAAATAACAGACAATACCCTTGAAGAATTCAGGTAAACAACACACACACACACACACACACACACACAAAATAGACATTCAGAAGTCATACAAAAATGGCAATTAGAAATCCAGAAAATTAACACTAAAGTTACAGGGGTAGATAGCACATTTGAAGAACAAAAGAGTAGAGTTGAACTGGCTGAAGAATGCATTGGCCAAATAGAAAATACCAGCTTACATGAGGAAAAATCAGAAAAAATAAAGAAGAAAACCTAAGGGTTACATGAGATGATATCAAGAGAAATAACCTATGTGTGATTGGAATTCCAGATCAAGAGGAGAAAAAAAAAAAAATGCAGAAAAAATTGTTGAACACTTGCAGAAGAATTCCCCAATATTATGAAAGAAGAAAAGATATTAATTCAAGAAGCTCAACAAGCCCCATGTAGGACAGACCCCAAGAGAAAGTCATCAAGACATATCATAATCAAGCTGTCTAAAATCAAAGACAAAGAAAGAATATTGAGAGCGGCTTAGGAGAAACAAAATGTTACATACAAAGAGCAACCAATAAGACAAAGCTCTGATTTCTTAGCAGAAACCATGCAGGCAAGAAGGCAATGGGATGATGTATACATACAAAACTTTGAAAGGAAAAAAAATTATGAACCAAGAATATATATATATATATATATATATATATATATATATATATATATATATATCCAGCAAAACTGTCCCTCAAATATGATGGTGAAATTAGGACATTCCCAGACCAACAGAAATTAAGGAACTTTGTAGAAACCAAACCAACCCTACAAGAAATGATAAAGGGAGTCATTTAGACAGAAAACAACAATGGAAGACAACAACTTATGATTAAAATACATGACAACATGACCCAGAAATCAACCCAAAAAAAGAGTTCTCAAAACTGAAATACACTGACTAAACAGAAAATAGCCATCCTGAGGCATCAATTTGAAAACAACATCAACTATAAAGCAAAAAGAGGGAATAAAAAGTATAATTGCAGAACTTCCAAATGGAAAGGAAATCAAGATGGTGTCAATATTGAACATACTATTCCAAACTTAGGAAGATAAAAATTTACTACAGAATAACCACAAAGAAAAATTAATAAGTCTTCTAACCAAAATAAGAAAGAAGAAAATCATAAAGACTTAGTAAATACAAAATCTATAACAATAATAAAAGGAGAAAGAAACTCTATAACAAAATGAACTCAGCACAGAAAATATTTGGAACAAAGAAACCAAAAACACCACAAGAAAAAACACAAAAGAATGACAGCAGTAAATTCATACCTGTCAGTAATTACACTGAATATGAATGAATTAAATGTACCCGTCAAGAGAACGAGAATGGCAGAATAGATAAGAAAATAAGACCCATCAATATGCTGCCTATAATAGACACCTTAGACACAAAGATAAAAATAAATTAAAAATCAAGGGATTGAAAAGTATATATCAAGCTAATGGCAACCAAAAAGAGCAGAAGTGGCAATATTAATTCCTAGTAAAATAGACGTCAAGGTGAATACTAGCATAAGGGACCAAACCAAAAACTCACTGCCATCAAGTTGATTCCAACTCACAGAGACCCCATTGGGTTTCTGAGGCTATAAATCTTTACAGAAGTAGATTGCTCCATTTTCCTTCTGTGGAGTGGCTTATAGGTTTGAACCACTGACCTTCTGGTTAGCAGTCAAATGCCTTATCCACTATTCCAGTAGAGCTCCTTGAAAAAAGGGTCAAAGGAGGACATTCTATAATGATAAAAGGGTCAATTGACCAAAAAGATGTAACCAAAATAAATATCCATGCACCAAATGAAAGAGCTCCAAAATAAAGCAAAAATTAACTGAATTGAAAGGAGAAATATACAATTCTACAATAGAAATTTTTACACACCACTTTCAGTGAAGGACAGAACAAAGAGAAAGAAACTTAACAAAGATACAGAAGATCTCAACAACACAATCAACCAACTTGACTGCATATACGTGTACAGAACACTCCACCCAAGAAAAAATGCAATACACATTCTTTACCAGTGCACATGGATTATTCTCTAGAATAGACAATATGTTAGGCTGCAAAACAAGCCTCAATAAATTTAAAAACATCAAAATATTACAAAGCATCTTCTCAGACCACAGCACTATAAAATTAGAAATCAATAAAAAAAATGATCAGGGAATAATCAACAAATACATGTAAGCTGAATAAACACCTTGCTCAAAAACTATTGAGTAACAGAAGAAATAAAATGTGAAACAAAAATTTTAAAAAAGTCCTAGAAATAAATGAAAATAGAAACAAAACAGACCAAAACCTCTAAGACAAAGTGAAAGCAGCACTCAGAGGTCAATCTATAGCAATAAATGCACATATGAAAAAGGAAGAAAGAACCTAAATTAACACCTTAACCCAACAACTCCAACAATTAGGAAAAGGAGCAACAATAGAAGTCTACAGTCTCCAGAAGAAAGGAAATAATGAAAAGCAGAGAATAAATAAAAACAGAAAAAAACAAGACTAGAAGCTGGTTATTAAAAAAGATTAATAAAATTGACAAACCACTGGTGAATTTAACTCACAAAAATAAAGAGAAGATGCAAATAACACAAATAAGAAATAAATGTGCAACATTATAAAGAACCAAACAAAATAAAATGGATAATAACAGAATACTATGAAGAACTATGCTCCACCAAATTTGTAAACCTAGAAAAAATGAAAAAAACATGTAGAAGTACATGACCTACCTAAACTAACACAGACTGAGGTAGAAAATTTGAACAGGCTCCTAACATAAAATATTGAACAGATGATTAAAAAAAAAAAAAACCTCCCAACAAAAATCATCCTTGTCCAGATGGCTTCACTGGAGAATTCTACAAACGTTTGAAGAAAAGCTGACACCAATCCTAGTCAAATTATTCCAGAACACAGAAAAGGATGAAATACTCCTAAATTCATTTTGTGAAACAAACACAACCCTGCTAACCAAAGCCAGACAAAGACTTCACTGAAAGGGAAAATATAGGTGTAAAAATCTTCAACAAAATGTTAGCCAATAGGCTCCATCACTATTTAAAAAAAAAATAATAATACACCATGACCAAGTGGGATTCATACCAGATATGCAGGAGGGTTCAATCTTAGAAAAATAATGTATGTAATACATCACATAAATAAAGCAAAGGAGAAGAACCACATGATCATATCAATCATGAAGAAAAGGCATTTGAAACAATCCAACACTGATTCTTGATAAAAATTCTTAGCAAAATAGGAATAGAAGGGAAATTTCTCAACATAATAAAGAATGTATATGTGAAAACAACAGGTAACATCAGTCTCAATGAAAAGAGACTGAAAGAATTCCTTGCAAATGAGAACCAAATAGGGTTGCCCTCTATCAAAAGTTCAAAATTATGTTGGAAGTCCTAGCTATAGCAGTAAGCCATGAAAAAGAAATAAAAGTCATCGCAATTGGCAAAAAAGTAAAGCTATCTCTATTTACAGATGATATGATCCTCTATATAGAAAAGCCAGGGAGCTCTGTTGGCATAATGCCTAAGGCATTTGACTGCTAACCAGAAGCCTGGTGGTTCAAACCCCCCAGCCACTCCTTGGAAGGAAAATTGGGCAATCTACATCCTTTGTGATACTGCCTCGGAAACCCAAGGAGGGGCTGCTACGAATGGGATCTGACTCGACAGCAGTGAGTTTGAGTTTGGTATTTATAGAAAAGCCAAGAGACTCAGCAAGAAAACTACTGGATTCAACAAAGGGGCAGGATACAAAATCAACATAACAAAAAATCAGTTGGATTCCTCTATAGCAACTAAGAGATATCTGAAAAGGAAATAAGGAAAACAATACAATTTGCAGTAGCTACCAGAAAGATGTAATAACTGGGAATAAATCTTATCAGGGAGACAAAAGATCTATACAAATAAAACTACAAAACACTACTATAAGAAATTATAAGAGACCTTCATAAGTGGAAGAACATACCATGCTCATAGGTAGGAAGACTGAACATTGTGAACATGTCAATACTACCCAAAGCAATCTATGGATTCAATGAAATCCCAATCTAGATTCTTTAATCTATCAACATTCTTTAAGGACATGGAAGAACAAATCACTAATTTTATATGGAAAGGAAGGAGACATTGGATAAACAAAGCACTACTGAAGAAGAAAAACAAAGTAGGAAGTCTCACTCCCCACTCTCAAAACCTATTGTACAGCCCTGGTGGTCAAAACATCCTGGTTTTGGTAAAATGACAGATGTCATACACCAGGGGAACAGAATTGAGAATCCAGAAATAGATGCATCTACCTATGGACAGCTGATCTTTGACAAAGGGCAAAAACCCATTAAATGAGGAATAGCTAGTATCTTTAACAAATAGTGCTGGCAAAACTGGATATCCATCTGCAGAAAAAGGAAATCAGATTCATACCTCACACTATACACAAAAATGAACCCAAAATGGATCAAAGACCTTAATGTAAAACCTAAATGTATAAAGATTATCAAAGAAAAAATAGGGAAACTTAGGGACCTTAATTTGTGGTGTAAATAGTCTATCAAACATAACACAAAATGCACGAACAGCAGAAGATAAAATAGATGATTGAGACCTTTTGAAAGTTAAGTTCGTATGCACATCAAAAGACTTGTCCAAAAGACTGAAAAGAGAACCTGCAGATTGGAAAAAATATTTGACAATGACATATCTGACAAAGGACTTATCTCTAAAATTCATAAAAAACTTCAACACTTTAACACAAAAAAGACAAACTATCCAATTCACAAATTGGCAGAGGATATGAATAAACACTTCACCAAAGAAGATATTCAGGCCACCAAAAAACATATGAAGGAATGCTTATGATCATTAGCCAATAGAGAGATGCAAATGAAAATAACAATGAGATATCATCTTATCCCAGCAATAATAGCAAAGTTGAACAAGACAGGGAAAAAAAATTCTGTTGGGGGTGTGGAGAGATTGGAACCTTCATAAACTGCTGATGGGACTGTAAAATGGTATAACCACTGTGGAAAACAGTATGATGCTTCCTTAAAAATCTGGAAATAGGAATACCATTTGGTCCAGCAATTCCACTCCTAGGTATATATCCTAAAGAAGTGAGATCTGGGACATACATAGATATATACACACATGTTCATCACAGCACTATTCACAATAGCAAAGAGATGGACACATCCTAAGTGCCAATCAATGGATTAATTGGTAACCAAACTACAGAACATAAACACAATGCAATACTATGCAACATTAAATAATAAAGAAGAATCGGTGTAACACCTCACAATGTGGATGAACTTGGAGGACATTATCTTGAGTGAAGTTGATCATAAAAGAACAAAGATTGTGAGGCTAGTACAGGACTGGGCAGTGTTTCATTCTGTTGTATGTCGGGTTGCTGACTTGAGGACACCTAACAAAAATAACAATAGAAGTATTGTATGAGCCCACTATTAAGGGAAGGTTTGCATACGGAAGGAAACTTTAATTGTTGCTTATCAGAGATGAGAATGGAGGAGAGGGAAAATTTTTTGTTAGGTAAGAGACATATATTGATTTGAGTGAAGAGAAAGGCAACATAACAGAAGTGTGTGACCAGCACAATGTCAATAAGGAAAAAGAAAATATGGAGAGATACTCAAAGAATACAGACAGTAAAGGTAAATATTACTACATATATGATATTGCTCTGGGATAGCATAGTGGCTAGGGCACTTGACTGCTAACCAGAAGGCTGGCGGTTCAAACCCACCAGCTACTCCTTGGAAGGAAGGTTGGGCAATCTACTTCCGTAGTGATACTGCCACGGAAACCCAAGGAGGGGTCACTATGAGTCGGGTCTGACTCAACGGCACATAACAACAACAACAACAACATATGATATTGCATTATCAGTAATAGCAAACCTGTAAACTTTCACCCAAATCACAATAAAAATTTTAAATAATATAATAAAATAAGTAGTATTGAGAGGAAAATTTAGAACTTTAAATGCTCATGTTAGAAAAGAAGAAAATCTCAAATTAAAAATATCTGAGCATTTATCTTAAGAATCTAGGAAAAAAAGAAAGAATTAAGTCAAATTAAGCAGAAGAAAGGAAAATATAAAGAGTGAAAATCAATGAAAAAGAAAAACTTCTACTAAAATTAGTCAAGATAAAAAAATAAGATATAAATTATCAATATCATAAATAAAAGAACTATCACCTCAGATCCTACAGACATTAAGTAAATAATAAAGGAACACTGTTATGTCAATAAATTATTTCACAACATAGATTGTAGAATATGAAAACTTTTCATGAAAGACACAACTTTTCAAATGGACTAAAGAAGAAATAAGAAGTCTGAATTATCCTATATCTATTAAACCGATTACATTATAAATAAAAGCCTTCTCACAGAGAAAACCCCAGATCCAGATACCTGGACTTGTATGCTTTTCCACATATTTAAGGACAAAATAGCACCATTCCTCAGAAAATGGAAGAAGGATTAATTCAAAGTCATTTTCTGAGAAAGATATTACTCTGATGTTAAAATTTTAAAAGAAAAAAAATTACAGATATTAAATATTAAATTAATATCCCTTATGAAAACAAATTCAAATTCTGTAACAAAATACTAGAAAATCTAATCCATCAATATACTAAAAGTATACTATCTCATAACCAAGTGCAGTTTTTTGTAGGAATGTAAGGTTGGTTTTTGTAAAAGAAAAAAAAAAACACAATAGATGTTTAAAAAAAAAAGCAACATTTGACTAAATTCAATATCCGTTCATAATAAAACTATCTGAAATCTAGTAATACAGAGAAATTTTCTCAACTGATAAAGTCATCTTTACTTAATTATTAAAAGTTTAATGCTTTCTTCCTAAGTTTGAGAAAAAGGCAAGGATGTTCATTCTCATCACTTCTACTCAACAAGTGGTGAATTTCCTTGGAGGGCCTGGCCATTGCAGTTGTTGTTGCTGTCAGGTGCTATTGCGTTGCTTGCAACTCATAGAGACCCTGTGTACAACAGAATGAAACTCTGCCCAGTCGTGCACCATCCTCACCATCGCTGCTATGTTTGAGCTCATTGTTGTAGCTATTGTAGTAAGGGGATTAAAATAAATAGAAGGTATATATTTAAGGAATGCACAAAATTACAAGGAATCTACCACAAAATTGGCAAAGCCAGTGAGTTATGGAGCAAATAAATGCTGTTGTGTGTAGCTCCTCCTGTTCTGGTAAAGAGATTGGGAGAATCCTTTTTTAAGCCAGCTGTTGAACTAATGATTTCAGATTCAGGTCATGAACTTTCCTAGACATAGTATTTATTTTAGTGGGTAACTCAGATACCATAGTCTCTGTTCCCTCATCTCCAGTAAATATGTATCCAGCACTATTGTGAGGATTTTTATAGTAAAAAATTGGTTTATCATATTTTCAGAAGAACCTCAGATGAATGAAAACTGCCTTAGTGTACTATAAAGTACCCCTGGGGATTCTGTAGATCATTTTCAACTCTTAGGGCAACTATCAATTTTTGTGAAATAATTGAAGCATAGAAACAGCTCTGGTACAGGACAATTAAAGGTAGAATATCTTCACTTGAGTGAATATGTCACATAACCTTTGAGTTTTAAGTGGTTTTTCCATGAGAAGATCCTTCTTAAAAGATAGCTCACAGGTACATAGTATGTGCTGACCAGAGGACATCTCACAGGTGTACAAAATTACACCTTAGGCAGTATATTAGTTTCCTTGGGTTGCCATCATAAATTACCACAAACTGGGTGGCCTGACTTAACACTACAGAAATTTATTCTGTCACTGTTCTTAAGGAGACAAGTCCAAATTCAAAATTTCAGCAGAGTTGTGCTCTCCCTGAAGGCTGCAGGGGAAGATTCTTGCTTGTCTTTTCTAACTTCTGGTAGCTCCAGGAATTCCTTGGAATATGGAAGCATAACTCCAATACTGCCTCGATCTTTACAGGGATCTATTCCTTCTGTGCCTCTCTCTGTCTGTGTCTGTCTGTGTGTCTCTCCTCCTTTTTTTTTTTTTTTAAATAAGAACACCAGTCATACTGTATTAGGACCAAACCCTAGTCCATTATGACCTTTTACTAATTACATCTGCAAAGACTCTATTTCAACATAAAGTACTGGCGTTCATACTTCAACATACCTTTTTAGGGGGCACAATTAAACACATAACACACAAAGAACTTCCAAAATAATTTGTTTCCAAACACATCATCCCTTGCCATTTATCCACTTCCCTCTCACTGCCTTTCCTGTCCAAAGATAAAATAAATATTACCTTTGATGAACTCTCTGCTCATAAAAGTCCTGCTGTCTAGGAGCATCCATCATAAAAGAGACATGATGACCCTCACTGACAAAACAGACCCCAAAACAATGAAACATGGAAATAATTAAGATGCCCCCTTCCAATGACATAAACCGAATACCAAACATGAAAGAGGTATTTCAAAGATAAATATGAATTTAGTCTTGTTAAAGAGGCTATATTTTCCTGCATTTGTTTAACTGGCAAATTCTTCTGAGTTCCAATGATGTGGCAGGAGTATATATATATATATATATATATATATATATATATATTTATTTATTTATTTATATGTATGTATGTGAACACTGGGGGCACAGTGCCTAAGGCATCTGACTGCTAACCAGAAGGCTGTTGGTTCAAACACACCTGCCACTCCTCAGAAGGAAGACTGGGCAATCTACTTGCGTAGAGATACTGCCTCGAAAACCCAGGGAGGGGTTGCTATGAATTGGAATTGACTTGACAGCAGTGAGTTTGGTTTTGGGGTGTGTGTGTGTGTGTGTGTGTATGTATGTATGTATGTATGTATAATGTAATAGACATAGTTCCTGCAGTTATGGTTGAGTGGTAGGTAGAACTATAAAATTAAAAGAGCAATTATGAAGTTAATTAAGTGTTTTGAGCTACCTAGTGTAATGGTAGCCACAGTCAAGAGAGTCAGTGAAGACTTCCTGAACACAAAATAAGGCCAACGAATGATTAGTCCAGACCAAGTAAAAGGATGGACAAGGAAGAGCATTCTCTGAAAGAGGATGCAGCATATGCTTAATGACTCTGGGGAAAAGGGAAGAGGGAATTACCCTTACAGGGTGGAAAATAAATCAGTGTTTGTTGTTTTCAGGTGCTGTCCAATAGATTCTCAACTCTTAGCAACCCCATGTGACAGGGTAGAACTGACTCATAGGATATTCTTAGCTGTAATCTCTATGGAAGGAGCTCTGGTGGTGTAGTACCTAAGGCGTTTGACTGTCAATCAGAAGGTTGGTGATTCAAACACATCAGCTGCTTTGTGAAAGGAAGATGGTGCAACCTACTTTTGTAAAGATTTACCGCCTCTGAAACCCAATAGGGGTTGCTATGAGTTGGAATCGACTTGATGGCAGTGAGGTTTTTATTAGTATAATTATTTATCTCTATGGAAGCACATTGTCAGATCTTTCTGTGCAGTCACTGGGTGGGTTCAAACTGTCAACCTTTTGGTTAGCAACCATGGGCTTAACTGGTACACCAAAAAGCAAGTAGATAAATGTATGAATAAGCAGACAGATAGTTTGGCTTTATTTTTTAAATGTATAAATCATTGTCACATTTCTTTAATCATTCTATTTTTGCCAAGTATATTGAAAAGTTTGCTAAAATTTCCCAGGGAATTCCATGACCTTTCATCTCTTGCCTGGACCGTTGTTTCCTGCAACAATCTCCTGATTTCTCAGTTCTTACTCCCAACAATCTCTCTCCCTCATAAAGGCAAGAGTTTTCAAAATGCAAATTTCATCATGTTACTCCCTTCAATGTCTTCCCCTTGCCTTCATGATAAAGACCCCAAACCTTAGCCAGTCCTGTCTAGGGTTGTTCTTGCTCTCCTTTACAGCCTTATCTCACTGCAAACTCCCCCATGATCTCTGGACACCAGACACTATTACTTTACTTGAATTTCTAGAAAATACAATGCTGCCTACTGTAGCACAGCTTTTGTCCAAATTTTCCTGTACTCCTGAAGCCTACTTCTGCCTGAATTTTGCTTGATTTTCTCAGATTTTATCAAATATCCCTTCTTCAGGAGACCTTCCTGGCAATCTACCTACTCCCTAAACCAAAACCAAACAAAACTCTATTACATACTTTTACAAAACCACAAAACCTCTCTTTCATGATATTTATTACCCCTGTATTTACATATTTAATTGTGCAGTTTTTCAGTCAGTGTCTGTCTCCCATACTGGTCTGTATGTGCCATAAGGACAGAGACTCTATGGGGTCTAAGTGTTATAAAGACAAGGACTCTTTTGTGCTCTATTTATTACTGTAGTCACAGTTCATAATACCATGTGTTGCACACAGTAGGTTTCAATGAGGATTTTTTTTTATTGAAGGAATTATCCCTATATTCAAGAAAGCTTGTTGAAAGCAAGTTATTAATGTCCTTTAGGTGAATTTATAGAGAACAGGCCTACTAGAGGTTTACTAGTGGTCAGACTGACAAGTCACATAAAACCACAGAAGGTAAATCTATGCTTTTGCAAAGCCATTTCCACTTACAACACTCTGCTTTAATTTAAAGGCTCTTTCTTCTCACATTCACTCAAAGACTCTGCTGTTCCTGGGCTTTGAAGAAAGCTAAAGAGGCTATTTCCCGAATGCTGAATCCAGTGTTCCTGTTGGAGAGCTTCGTTATTTCTGAGCGCAAGCCAGTTTTACGTAACGTAGCCTTGCTGTAGATTGCATCTTTCCCTGCCTTTGCAATACTGGGAAGTCAGTAGATAAATCTGCCAGATTTGGGATGTAGAAAATAGTCATTACTTTCAAATGAGCTGTGCAGTATTATGATACAAAGAACCAATACATGGAGTCAGATGGTCCAATATAGAATTCTATTTTGTTACTAATTCTTTGTGAGTTTGTAGAAACTATTGAACCCTTAGGTGAGGTTAACTATGAGAAGATATTTACCTTGAGAATCTTCTATCTGACAAGTCCAATACCTGAGAATGATTAGTGATTTCTCTGGGAAGGGAAACATTTTTTTTTAATAGCATACAAATCACAATTCCATATTTAGATATGATGCTTTTTTCTCTTTCCTTTGTTTTTATAATCTACAATTATTTTGGCAAACTATCTCTTACCTACTGCTTCAGAAAGAGTAGTTTAGTGAGTTTTTGTATTTTTGGAACTTAGCTTTCTTTTATCTGCTTTGATTTGTGAAACTGTGAATTTATTTGATATTTAACTGTAGTGTTACTGTGGAAGAATAAAAATCTATTCATAAGACATTGCACTGGCTGATTCCATCAGGTAACTGCCACCTAGATTGATTTTTTTTTTTTTTTTTTAGTTTCGTTTTGTTTTCTTCTTGGCAATATTGATCACTGTTTATATGTTATAGGTTTCCTATCTTTCTTGCTATTCTCTTGTTGATATGAGAGAGAGCACAACGACAGATCCTCGTCTTAGCATTACTATCAAAATCATACAATGCTCTTGGACTGGTTGAGACTGTCTTTGTAAAAATTACCTCTGTTTTGCTTGTATCTGACTTATTTTAATGAAAGTTTATTATTTAATTTAAGAAGGAAAACTGGGTACATTCATTTATGTTCTCTGCTTCTAAAGAGTTCATTAAGAAGAACTTTTATACTGTATACTTTTTAATTAATATTTTAATGAAAAAGAACTTTTATAACATAATTTTTTAATGAAAAACCAAGAGGTGGCCACTAATGAACTAGAAATATTAGCAAACTCCTAGAAATGGTACAGTAGATGAATAAAGCCAGTTTGAGGAAACTACATGGACATAGCTAGCATCTAGGATATGTTCATAGAGGCATGTATTTGAGAAAGAAGTCAGGGTACCTGAAGAACCCCAGAAAGTCTCCAAGTTAAAAATGAAAAGTGCCTAGAATCCCTACAGTGTAACTCTCATCTGCTGTGCATTCCTGATCCCTCTGCTTAGAACACACTTCCCTTTAATATTTCTGTGTCTTTCTACCTCCTTTCTTTCAAGTCCTTGCTCAATGGCTACTCTCTCAGAGAAGTGTTCCTGAACCACTGTGTCTAAATGAGAACTGCCTCATGCTTTCCTCTCAAATCATCACTCATTTGACAATGATTTAATTTTATTCATAATGCACAGTATATTATGCCTTTAGGTTTTAATTTGTTCATTGTCTCTCAAAAGAATGTAATCTTCATAAGAAGAGGAAATTTATTTTTTTAACTCCTATGTTCTCCAGCACCTTAAGCAGTGCTCAAAAAAAAATCTATAGACACTAAATAAAAAATGAGCTGGTTGATTAAATGAATGAGTGAATGAAATGTGAATATGAACCTATATATGGGACTTTGTCACCACAAACACATCCCCCCTACACTCAACATTTAGAATTTTAGTAGCCAGTCCCACCACCCATCTGTTAGTTTATCATTCTGTGGTGGCTTGTGTGTTGCTGTGATGCTAGAAGCTATGCTATGGTAGTTCAAATGAAAACAGGGTCACCCATGGTGGACAGGTTTCAGCAGAGTTTCCAGACTAAGGCAGACTAGGAAAAAGGACATGACTGTCCACTTCTGAGAAACTGGCCACTGAAAACCTGAAGAATTGCAGTGGAACATTGTCTGATATAATGCTGGAAAATGAGCCCCTTAGTTTAGAAGGTATTCAAGATACAACTGGGGAAGAGCTGCCTCCTCAAAGAAGAATAACCTTAATGACATGAATGGAGTAAAGCATTCCATACCTTCATTTGCTGATGTGGCATGACTCAAAATAAGAAGAAACAGCTGCAAACATTCATTAATAATCAGAACATGGAATGTACAAAGTAAGAATCTAGAAAATTGGAAGCTGTGTCAGAAATGAAATGGAACACATGAAGATCAATATCCTCCTCATTAGTAAGCTGAAATGGATTAATATTGACCATTTTGAATCAGACAATCAAATGATCTGCTATGCCAGGAATGACAAATTGAGTAGGAATGGTGTTTCATTCATCATCAAAAAGAACATTTCAAGATCTATCCTGAAGTACAATGCTATCAGTGGTAAGATAATATCCATATGCTTATAAGGAATATCAGTTAATACTATTATTATTCAAATTTATGCACCAACCAGTAAAGACAAAGATGAATAGGTTGAAGATTTTTACCAACTTCTGCAATCTGAAATTGTTCAAACATTCAATCAAAGTGCATTTATAAATACTGGTGATTGGAATGTGAAAGTTGGAAACAAAGAAAGATTGGTAGTTAGAAAATATGGCCTTGGTGGTATAAATTACACCAGAGATTGCATGATAGAGTTTGCAAGACCATTGACTTAATCATTGCAAAAATATCTTCTTTCAACACCTTACACGGCAACTATATATGTGGACCTCACAGATGGAATATGCAGGAATCAAATAGATTACATTTGTGGAAAGAGGCAATGGACAAGATCAATATCATCAGGCAGAGCAAAGGCCAGGTCTGACTGTGAGACAGATGATCATCAATTGCTCATATGCAAGTTTAAGTTGAAGCTGAAGCAATTAAAACAACTTCAAAAGAGCCAAAATAGGAACTTGATTATATCCCACTTGAATTTAGAGACCATCTGAAGCATAGATTTGATGCATTGAACACTAGTGACCAAACACCAGATGAATTGAGAGATGATATCAATAACATCATACATGAAGAAAGCAAAAGGTCATTAAAAAGTCAGTAAAGAAAGAGAAGACAAAAATGAATGTCGGAAGACTGTGAAAATTGCTTTTGAATGTATGGTAGTTAAAGCAAGTGGAAGAAATGAAGTAAAAGAGTCAAAGAGAAGATATAAAAAAGGTGTCTGGAAAAGACAATGCAAACTAATATAATGACATGTGCAAAGATCTGGAGTTAGAAAATCAAACAAGAAGAACATGCTTGGCATTTCTCAAGATGAAAGAAGTGAGGGGAAAAAAAAATAAAGCCTTAAGTAGAAATATTGGAGGATTCTAGAGATAAAATATTGAGCAACACAGGAATCATCAAAAGAAAATGTAAGAAACACACAGAGCCACTGTACCAAAAATAATTGGTCGATGTTCAGCTATTTCAGGAGGTACCATATGATCAAGAACCAATGGTATTGAAGAAAGAAATCCAAGTTGCAGTTAAGGCATTGGCAAAAGAACAAGTCTCTGGGAATTGACAGACTACCAACTGGGATATTTCAACAAATGGATGTGACGCTGGAAGTACTCACTTGCCAAGAAATTTGGAAAACAGGTTCCTGGCCAACCAAATGGAAGAAATCCATATTTGTACCATTTCCAAAGAAAGGTGATCCAACAGAATGTGGAAATTATCAAACAATATCATTAACTTCACATGCAAGTAAAAATTTCTGAAAATAATTTAAATTTAAAAACAGTTGCAGCAGATAGGGAACTTCCAGAAATGCAAGCCAGATTCCAAGAGGATATAGACTAAGCCATATTGTTGTTAATGTCCCATGGCTCGTGACTGAAAGCAAGGAATGACAGAAATATATTTACCTGTATTTTATTGACTGTGCAAATGTATTTGACTGTAACATGACTGTAACAAATTGTGGATAACATTGCAAAGAATGGGAATTCCAGTACACTTAATTGTGCTCATGAAGAACCTGTACATAAACCAAGATGTAGTCATTCAAACAGAATAAGGGGATACTGCATGGTTTAAAAACAGGAAAGGTGTGTGTCAAGATTGTATCCTTTTACAATACTTGTTCAATCTGTATGCTGAGCAAATAACTGCTAAGGGGGCAAGGAGGCTGCATCTTCTGACCTCCTATAACCCCACAAGAGGAAAACACCATCACTATCAGTAGCCCAATGCCTATTCTTGCAAGGCCAAACATGCTGCCTTCCCCCAGCCCTTTCACCAACCATTCCTATTGCAGCACCCACCACCTCTCTGCTGGGTTCAATAATTCGCTGCAGTGGCCACACAGAACTCATAGATTATGGGGTTTATTAGGAAAGCAACAGGCTACAATTGAAGTTCAGGGACACTCTCAATTTCTCTCAGCCTGCTGCCTCTCAGCCAAAGGTCTTTCTCAGTCTCTTTCTCAGCAGTGCATGTCTCTCAGTGTTTCTCTCCCAGCAAAGATTTATAGCAAGAAAAGCCATACCAGGTAATTTACTACACTGCAATAACCCAAGAAGCTGGACTATATGAAGAAGAACACAGCATTAGGATTGAAGGAAAACTCATCAACAATCTACAATATGCAGATGGCACAGCCTTGCTTGCTGAAAGTGAAGAAGATCTGAAGCATTTACTGATGAAGATCAAAGACTACAGCCTTCAATATGGATTATACCTCAAAGTAATGAAAACAAAACCTCACAACTGGACCAATACACAACATTATGATAAATGGAGAAAAAATTGAGATTGTCAGAGATCCATTTTACTTGGTTCCACAATCAATGCTTATGGAAGCAGCAGTCAAGAAATCAAATGATGTATTATATTGGCCAAATCTATTGCAAAAAAAACACTTTAAAGTATTGAAGAGCAAAGACGTTACTTTGAAGACTAAGGTGCGCCTAACCCAAGCCATGGTATTTTCAATCACTTTGTTGTTGTGTGCCATCAGGTCAGACTTAACTCATAGCGACCCCTCCCTGGGTTTCTGAGGTGGTGTCGCTATGGAAGTAGATTGCCCAACCTTCCTTCTGAGGAGTGGCTGGTGGGTTTGAACCGCCAGCCTTCTGGTTAGCAGTCAAGTGCCTCAGGCACTATGCTACCAGAGCTCCTTCAATCACTTTATATGCATGCAAAAGCTGGGCAATGAATCATGAAGACTAAAGAAGAACTGAGACATTAGAATTAAAGTGTTAGGAAATAATATTAAACATATCATGAACTCCCAGAACAACAAATCTCTCTTGATTAAAGTCCAGCCAGAATGCTCCTTATCAGTGAGGACGGGTAGACTTTGCCTCTCATATGTTGTCAGGAGTGGCTAGTCCCTTGAGAAGGACATCATGCTTGGTAAAGTGAATAGTCAGGGAAAAAGAGGAAGATCCTTGATGACCCAATGACTACAGCAGTGGGCTCAAGCATAGCCACAATTGTGAGAATGTCATAGGACCCAGCAATGTTTCATTCTGTTTTACGTGAGGACTCTGATTTGGAACCAACTTGAGAACACCTAACAACATTAGGAGCAACAGTAGCCAGACATTTACCTCCTATATGGTAGTATGGGAGGAGGAAGTTCTGTAAAGAAGTAACAAGGAGTCCAAAGCAAACTGGAGCAACTACCTTATGTTTACACAAATAACATATACTATATGCTTTTGTATACTGAGCAACCCCCCATGTATTATTTTTCATAAGTGTGTATACTAGTAGTTTTTACATAGTGATGATTTTCATTTCCACTTTTTTTTTCTGTCTAAGGGATTTAATGTTAAGTCTTCACCTTGGTCCCTGTTGACAAGGATGTTTGGTTCCTAACAGCAGACCATCCTCAGACTACCTTTGAGTTTCTAAAACAACAACCCCTCATCCGTCAGGATTCCTTTCCTGCTCTGCAAATAACTTTCTCCAATGCAGGAAGAAACTACTTTTTCTGCAGTGGAAACAGCCCTTGCCAGAGTGGCCAGCCCCAGCCCAAGAGGTACATGAGTGTGTGCACCCTGGGTGGAGAGGCCACTCAGGTGGGTGAGCCTGGTTGCCACAGTAGCACACATTCTGCCCCACCATCTGGCTCATGGGCCACCATGCTTAGGCTATTTGAATCTCTTGTCCACATGGATGCCACAGGGTGAGCATGAGAGCCAAGGGAGCAGAAGGCTCATGCATTCCTCACTTAGGTGGGTCCAGTTGGCTGCTCAGATGCCCTATGGGGATTGGGCAGTGCCTGACTGCACCTGTACTGTTCCGCCACCCAGCTCATGTGGTGCCAACACTGTGGGTGCCAGCTGTGCATGGTCAGTGGTCCCCACCCACCACAGGGCCAGGCCATGCTCAGGCTATAGCATCAGCATCCCTGCACACAGCCCTCTGCCTGTCTCTGGCATAATTTACTTGGATGCAGATTGGCTACCAGGAATTCCATAGTTCTCAGGACCATCCATGAACTGAACACAAACAAACACAGTTTGAATTGTTTATTTTCAAATTACTGGAGTACTACAAAACTTGATCCATGACTTCTCGATCATGCATTATACCTTTATTATACAAATGTGAACAAAAGTAACATTTTAGGAGTATTGAGTGAGGGTGAATGAGTTCAAAATTTACTTATGGAAATGTCACAAGACATGCATGGTGTATACACGAGCATGTTATGCCAGAATTTTTTTCTCATAATTTCATAATTTCTACCTGTTATATGTGTTGGTGTTGTTGTTGTTGTTAGGTGCCATTGAGTCATCTTTGACTCATAGCGACCCTATGCACAGCAGAACGAAACACTGCCTGGTCCCATGCCAGCTCCGTGATCCCTGCTATACTTGAGCCCATCATCACAGCCACCATGTCAATCCATCTCATTGTAGGCCTTCTCCTCTTTTGTTGACCCTCCACCTTACCAACCATGATGTCCTTCTCCAGGGAGTGGTCCCTTCTGACAACATGACCAAAGTAGGTGAGATGAAGTCTGGCCATTCTCGATTCCAAGGAGCATTCTGGCTGTACTTCCTCCAGGACAGATCTGTTAGTTCTTTTAGCAGTCCATGGTACTTTCAGCATTCGTCACCAGCACCACAACTCAAAAGCATCGATTCATCTTCGGTCTTCCTTATTCATTGTCCAGCAGAAAAAATACAGTAATATAGATCTTGCTACAGGGATGTGAATGCTCTACAACATAATGGCTGTCTTCTCTTCAGTTCACTCATGTATGTAAAGCTTCTAGTAAGTCCATTTATTATCTCAATTTTAAACACTGTGTTCAATCAAGAATGACCATATAATTGAAGAAAATATGTGGCATGATAAAGATCAAGATAAACAAACAGAAAATCTGACCCTAGGAGAACCAAATAAAACTAAAAACAAGAAAATTTTAAACAAAATCTAATTTATGTCATTGTGAAGTTTGAGACAATATTGCATACTCAAAATCAGAACAAGATACTATGAAGAAGAAAAAAATAATTAAAAGTTTTTGTAAATTAAAAATATGCTACTTGACATTTAAAAAAGAAAGTCAAAACAAGAAGAATATAAAATCCAGGGAGTTTCCCACAATATAATGGAAGAGAGGGAGAGACAAAAAGGATCATGCATCATGCATGGTGTATATATGAGCATGTTACGCCAGTAATGTAATGGTTAAGCAGTCAGCTTATAACTGAAAGGTCAGTAGTTTGAACTCACCAGTCACTACATGAAAGAAAGATGTTGAAGTCTGCTTCCATAAAGATTACCACCTTGGAAACCCTATGAGGCAGTTCTACTGTGTCCTGTAGGGGAACTATGAGGTGATATCGACATGATGTCAATGGACTTCTTGGGTAAGGCTCAACTAACAGGGATTTCAGAAAGAGAAAATGAAGGAGAGGAGATTCTCAATAAAATAACTAAAGAGAAAGCACTTCTCGAAAATTGAGTAATATGAATCTTTAAATTGCAAGAGTCTACTATATATAAAGATGTGTAAGTGACCAAAGTAGCACAAAAAGGAAGATTATCATGACAAAGTAGAACACAAGGATAAACATTTTAAAAGCCTCCAAAAAAAAAAAAAAAAAACAACCAAACTCACTGCCATACAGTCGATTCAGCCTCATAGCGACCCCCTTTGGGTTTCTTAGGCGGTAAATCTTTATGGAAGTAGATTGCCCAGTCTTCCTTCTCCGGAGTGGCTGGGGGGTTTGAACTGCCAACCTTCTGGTTAGCAGTCAAATGCCTTAGATACTACACCACCAGAGCTGCTTGGAGCTCTTAAAAGCCTCCAGTGAGATGAAAAAGCAAAACAACAACAAAAAAAGTCATTACCAAAGAATGAGAATCAGACTGGCATACATTTCTTTTCAGCAACACTAAATGTTAACAAACGTAGATAATTGATTTTAAAATCTTGTGACAAAATAGCTTCAAATCTAAAATTTAATGGCCACCAATACAATCAATAAATTAAGAGGGGAAAGACATTTTGAGACTTATAATGGCTCAGAAAATTTCCCTGTCAAATGCTCTTACTTAGAAAATCACTTGAGGATATTTATCAGAAAATTAAGGAAGTAGTTTTAAAAGAAATAGAAATATTTGGTGTCCATGGATTAGTAAAAGCAGTAAAGGAAAATGATAAAGACATCTATGTGCTAGGCTGAAGAGGAACCAATCCACCTACAGTCAAGCTAATGAAGGCTCTAGGACTAAGGTCTCTAGAGAAAAAAGTGGAATATGGTTTTATAAAGAAAAAATAGGATTGAAACTTAAAATTTAATATTAAAAGGAGAGAGTAAAACTAAAACTAAAGGTAACTAGAAAAGTCTAAGAAAGAATAATTTAAGTTAAAAGCTAATGTTCTTCAACAAAAAGGATCGAATTTCAAGCAATCATTTGAGCCAGATACTAGAAACATCAAGAATATGGTTTATTTACTCATATTCCAAACATAAACACAAAAAGGCCAATCCAGGTAGAAAAACTATACAAAAAGCCATAATCCTAATAAGAAGCAAACCAAAGTTGACATGATTTTGGTTACTGGTGCAGTATTGAAAAGCAGGCTCCACCAAACATCGCCAGTGTTTGCACTTTACTGTCTCCTCCATTATTTACTCTTGCTGTCCATACACATGGAAGCAAGACTGGGCAATCTAGTTCCATAAAGATTTACCACCTGAGAAACCCAGTGAGGTTGCTACGAGTCGAAATCAACTCAATGGCAATGGGTTTGGTTTTTTGGTTTTCTTCATACATACAGACACACACACTTTTTCTGAACTACTTGAGAATAAGATGCAGATATTGTGGGAGGGGTTTACCCCCTAAATACTTCAGTGTATATTTCTTAAGAAGAAGGACATTCCCTTTCATAATTATAGTATAATGATTAAAATCAGGAAATAATGGTGATGGCAAAGGATACTGAAAATACCATAGATTACCAGATGAGTGAACAAATCTGTCCTGGAAGAAGTTCAGCCTGGAATGCTCCTTAGAAGCCAGAATGGCCAGACTTCATCTCATCTACTTTGGTCATGTTGTCAGATGGGACCTGTTCCTGGAGAAGGCTATTGTGCTTGGTAAAGCAGACGGTCAGTGAAAAAGGGGAAGAAGACCCTCAAAGAAATGGATTGACACAGTGGCTGCAAGGATGGGCTCAATCATAACAGGGATTGTGAAGAGGCCACAGGACTGGGCAGTGTTTAATTCTGTTGTACATGGGGTAGCTTAGTTGAAGCCAACTCAACAGTACCTAACAACAACAGCAACCACAATTTACTAATAATTAGGAGGTAGGATTATATCACATGAAATATATGTAATAGATCCACATATAATTAGCTAGTTTAAAAGAAGATGAAATGAGGCAAAAGAAAAGGAGAAGGGAAGGGACGTGATGTGAAGTGAAGAAGAAAACAGACTGATGTCACCAATGTTTGAGACTGAGAAAAACACCAGTAATTTGGAATGAAAATAAAAATTCTCAAATATCAGTAACAGACAAGTAATAAATCTCTTTGAGAAAATACTTAACATCTATAGCTATGTTTAGTAAGGCGCTCTGGTGGTGTAGTGGTTAAGGCACATAGCTGCTAACCAAAAGGTTAGTGGTTCGAACCCACCAGCCGCTCTGTGGAAGACAGATGGGGCAGTCTGCTTCCATAAAGATATACAGACTTGGAAACCCAATGGTAGTCACTATGAGTCAGAATTGACTCAATGGCAGGCGGTGAGTTTGGTTTTTGGTATATCTATTATCTATATACACATATGTTTTTGTTTGGTGTTGTTGAGTGGGTACCTTATTCACTGCCCAGCTTTTGATTGCGTATGAAGCAATTAAAAATACCATGGCTTGGGTTAGGTGCATTTTAGTCCTCAAAGAGACATCTTTCCTTTTTAACCCTTTATTCACCAGCCACCAGTGCAGTCCTCCGTGTAGCCCTTCATTAGCAGGGCTGATCTTTAGGTCAATTCTCAGGTCCCAACACCACTTGGAAATATCCAAGCTGTCCACACTGTCAGGATTGGTGACAAACCACAGCCCCGTATGTCTCCTTTTTGGTGTTTTCATGCAGGTTCTTCCACTAGTTGGAGTCCTGTCCACTTCTGTATCCTTCTCTCCAAAGCTCTGGGCTCCAGGATTATACTCTGTATCTGTGTTAACTGGTTCCCCTTTTCTTTATTGAGGCAGGGCTGTGCAGTTTTTCTGCCTATTCCACCATCTTACTCTGCTTTTTAAGACTTTAAAGAGGTCCTTTACAGTAGATTTGCCCAACCTGTACATAGACCAAGAGGCAGTTGTTTAAACAGAACAACGGCATATGGCATGGTTTAAAATCAGGAAAGGTGTGCTTCAAGGTTGTGTCCTTTCATATACTTATTCAATCTATATACTGAACAAATAATCTGAGAAGCTGGACTAAATGAAGAAAAATATGAGGAGTGGAGGAAGACTCATTAACAACCTGCAATATACAGATGACACAACCTTGCTTACTGAAAGCAAAGAAGACTTTGAGGCACTGATGAAGATCTCAGTATGGAGTACACCTCAAAGTAAAGCAAACAAAAATCCTTGAAACTGTACCGACAACCAATATTATGATAAATGGAGAAAATATTGGCATTGTGGAGGATTTCATTTTACTTGCATTTATAATCAATGCCCATGGAAGCAGCAGTCAAGTCAAACTTATAAAACCAAAATACCCCACTGCTATCAAGTCAATTTTGACTCATAGTAACCCTCATTGGGTTTCCAAGGTGGTAAATCTTTACAGAAATAGATAGTCTCATCTTCCTTCTGCAGAGTGGCTGCTGGATTTGAACTGGCAACCTTCTGGTTAGCAGTCAAAAGCCTTAGGCACTGTGTCACCAGAGATCCTAAAGTCAAACTTACTGATATGTGCAATTTTACATTCCTGGAAAATCTGAATTTAGTCTTAAAGAAATGACAAAAAGAAAGAATCCTGTTTTTTGTTGTTGTTTTTTTTTTTTTTTTTAAGTTGGAACACACAGTGTATGGAAAAGGAAAGAAAGGAACTTTTGTAAAAAAAAAATAAAACTATCTGGAAATGTAAGGAAAGACAATTAAGACTTAAGTACTTCATAGCTTTGAAGAAGAAATGAGAGATTAGGCAAAATAACAGAAGATTGTAATCTTGGAAACTCTGGACCCTGGCTATTTATTTATTTATTTTAATTATTATTAATACTGAGGTGACAGTTTTAGGGGGAAGGTGTTGATATAGGCTAATTCCACTTTGAAGCATGATAATGCTTCAAAAATTTACAGGACACACAGATAAAGATAACCAGCAGTTTGATAAAAGGGCAGAGGGATTAGTGGTACTAACACTGAGCCATCCTTCTTACAGAAGTCCAGATGGCTCCTAGGGGAAGCAGGGACATTAGCAGGGCAAAACACAAAGGATTCCACTTTTGTCATGGTTTAGTCAAAGTGTAAAAAAAGAAAAGAAACCATTGGCGACACTTCAGTGCTTGGAAGACGTTAAGTGAAAACACCATCCTTAGATTTTATGTCATCAAAGTTTAAACGATTCTCCCTTCTTAGTAGCTCTGCAATCTGTGCTTCTTTTCTCCATCCTCACTGCCTGGTCCTTGGTTCAAGTCTTCGTCATGTCCTGCATCAGTCAACCAAGTGATCCCTACCTCTGGCTTTTTTCTCCGTTCCTCTCCCAACCCAATACAGGTTATCAGAGTAATTTTTTATAAAATATTCAATTGACTATAGCTTCCCTTTGTTAAAATCCTTTAGTGACAGCCCCCATGTCTTCAACTTAAAATGCAAATTAGGATATGGACATATTTACTACTCAAAAATTCCCAAATACTCCAGGCTATTAAACCTGGAGTTCCTTCTAAAATTGCTAGACACTCTGCCAGCAACAACCTCTCTTTCCTTCTTTACCTGGCTATTTTCCACTCATCTTTAAAAACTTGTGTCAAATGTCACCTTTAAGAAATTCCCTCTTTTCCAGGAATAAGTGTCATTCCTATGTACTGATATAAAAGCTGTATGAGCTTTTCTTTGTCATAAATCTGTCACATTATGATTACCTTGAGTGACTTGGAAAGTCTGAAAAATAATTAGTGCTCAGTGTTGCTTGTTGAATGAAAAAGATAAATGAATGAATGAATGAAGTTAAGCCTAGAGAGATTTAAGAAACGGGAAGATAAAAAAAGAAAGAGAACTGGATAAAATGAAGAATGAGCCAAAATGACTGCGGGATTTCTCTAGAAGTCAGGGAAGACCATAATAATATTTTCATTGAAATGGAAAGCTTTGCAGATTATAGAGAAATAACAAAAAGGGAGGGCCAATCTATTCTAATAATAGGATCCCATTATAAAATAATGCTGTTTCATCTTGCTGTTTATACTCAGTTATCTTTTCAGTAATATCATGGCAGTGGTTAAAGCATTTGGATGCTAAGCAAAAGGTTGCCGTTCAAACCTACCAGTGGCTTTGTGAGAGAAAGATGAGGCAGTCTGCTTACTGAAAGATTTATAGCCTTGGAAACGCCATGAGACAATTCTACTCTGCCCTAAAAGATCACTATGAGTCAGAATCGACTTCATGGTGGTGGGTTTGGATGTAAATACATGGTTATCACCAACCACCTCCCAGTTGCTGTCAAGTAGATTCTAGATGATGTTGGTCCTGTGTGTGTCAGTGGATCACCAACCCTTTCTTCTGAGCCATCTCTGGGTGGACTGGAAATGCCAACTTTCAGTTAGCATCTGAATCTGTTAACTGTTAGCACACGCAGAGACTTCTACCCATGTAATAGCCATATGGATATCTATAAACACACATACTTCATCTGTCTAAACTAAGGCACTTGAGTATTGTATATCTATCCTTCTATTTTATTATACAAATAAAAATTATTTTCAAAATGTTTAGTGCCTATTTAAGCTTACTAAGAATAGCAAAGCTTACAGTATAGAGGGTAAATGTTTCAACTATTTTTCCCCCCTGAGAAATCAAACACCTACCTATAAAGAAAGAAAGGTAGATAGGACTAACTTTGCTCATATAAGAATATAAGAATAGAGGGAAAAGGAGACGGGAGGCTAACTTACCCTGAACTTTCATTTATAACCAAGCCCTACTCTAGAGATAATACTGAGAGTCAAATTTTGAGAAAGCAATTTCAAGATGACCTTTAGAACTAGTATCAGGATGGGTATCAGGATGGTCCTTGGTGTCACAAAAGTTTTGTGCTTAGCTACTAACCTAAAGTTGGCAGTTTGAACCCATCTGGCAGCACCTTGAAATAAAGGCCTGATCATCTGCGTTTGTAAAGATTACAGCCAAGAAAAACCCTATGGAGCACTTCTGTTCTCTGTCACACGGGATTGCCATGAGTTAGAATTGACTTGATGGCAATGGGTTTGGTTTTGTTTATCAAGAAGTGAAAGGTGAAAATGTTTACTAACCAGGGATCAGAGAACTAGGGGAGAAAAAGGAACAGCAGGAAAGAAGGAGTCAGAAGTGTTCTGATAAGCACCAGGCATCGTCATGATTGCCCATGCCAGGCTTCTGCCTGGTTTCCACCTTGATAGTGTAAGGGCCGATAAAAACCATTTAAAGGACTGAGGATGGAACAGACAGGTGGTGACGCATCTTAAACTAAGCAACATTTTTAAAGTTTTTTCCCCCCCCAAATGGAATAGAATTTTATATTTATTATTGTTCACCAATCTGTCCACATTATACAGATGTCCATGTCATGATGAGATGCATGAAGATGGTACCATCAGCTGGAAGTAGCCATGAAAATGATTGCCTTTCTTGATAACACTTATTGGTGTTTTACAAATTATTCACAATTCCTTCTTGTAACGAGCAATCATGACATTTATATCCTAATCCCAAAAATGAAGGGTAATGTAGACTATGACATCCATCAAATGCTTATTAAATATTCATACCAAATGGCAAGAATTTGAGGCATTTAATTACTTGACAAATTTTCCTATAAATTCTCCTAAAATTTGGACAATGTAATAATAAGCAAAAACAGAAAATCAGATTAAATTTAGGGAACTGTAATCCCTGTACATCTATCTGCATTGCACGTGCAGACAGGCTGTGCCTCAAACTTCCAGATAGCCACAAGACTGCTAGGTTTGAGGCATGTGCATCCATTATCATCAACTATTCTGTGGATGCTGCATTCATCTGAAATCAGGTTGGACACATGGGACCCTTACAGAGTGCTGGCAAAGTATAAACTAGTACTATTTATAGACAGCAAAGAGGAAACAATAACAAAAGATTCTTAAGGGAAAACAATCTTCCCCAAATTACTCATGCCCATTCTTATGTTGCTAGGGGGCTCTGGTAGCATAGTGCCTAAGGCACTTGACTGCTAACCAAAAGGCTGGAGGTTCAAACCCACCAGCCACTCCTTGGAAGGAAGATGGGACAATCTACTTACGTAGTGATACTGCCCTGGAAACCCAAGGAGGGGTCGTTATGAGTCAGGTCTGACTCGATGGCACATAACAACAACAACAACAACAACAACATTCTTATGTTGCTAGGCTTGTGCATCATGGTTCAGACCAGATACTTTGTTCACATCACTGTGGCCTCTGGCTACCACCATACTGCCTGCAGAGGTCGGAACAGCTCCTGAGGCTTCTGCTCTGCCTCTGGGGCTAACTAGACCTTGCCTCAGTAGAAAGACCCCTATACAGGATCATCCAAACCTCTGCCACTGGGCCTTTCTAGGTCTCTGCTGCTGTCACACTGTCCAGGGGAGAAGGCATGTTGCACAGGGCACTCTCAGGCCTCTTCCCTGCACAGGCAAGCATCACAACTCTTTAAAAATAAATAAATAAATAAACACCTGACTGCCATTGAGTCAATTTCGACTCATAGTGCCCCCCTTTTGGGTTTCCGAGGAGGTAAATCTTTATGGAAGTAGATTATCCAGTCCTCCTTCTGCCAAGTGGCTGGTGGGTTTGAACTGTCAATCTTCTGGTTAGCAGTCAAATGCCTTAGGCACTACACCACCAGAGCTCCTTCACAACTCTTTAGCAGCAGGCAAACCTGCACAGAGGTGCCCAGCTCGCTCTCTGCTGACCAGCCCACCATCTCTCCATCTTCACTGGTATAGCTCCTTTTTCTGAGACTAGGAAGTTTTCAGTGCACGGGCCCCAGGTCCAAAGAACATGCTTCACTCCACATTCTTCCTGTTGATAATGAAGTCCCTGGAACCGGATTGCCCTTATATAAGCTTAGCAGGACAGCAAAACCAACAAGTCCCCTAGCTGGGCTACACATGGTTCAATCCTATTGAGTGAATTTTGAAGCCATTATTTGCATAGTAAATTGACCAATCCCTTGCAGAATTGCAGCCCAGCCAATCACTTTGGGGGAGTTACAAGACCATGGCTAGAACAAAAGCAATTCATTGCAGTGTCAGAACTGTTCAACTACAACTTATTTTATTTCAGTCCAATGTAAACAGTGGAAAGGAAAAAAATAACTCAAAAATGTACCAGTACCATACTAGAAATATCCATGAATACCAAATCAACTGTGATTAAATTTGATATTTCCATTGCATTGAAGTGGACTGTTCATAAAATAAATAAATAAATAATAAAAGGTGCCTGGAGCATAGTAATGTTTGATCAGCATGTACTGAAGATTGCATGAATGGCAAGCTGTAACGTACCATTTATTCTCCACAAAATAAAATAAAACTGATGGTACTTTAAGGTCTTCAATTCTTAAGACAATGCCTGCTAGGCACGTAATAAAGTAGTAAATTTACTCATTAACATTATAGGTGTAATGTAGTAGATGTTTAAAGAGTGAAAAAGGAGTATGTTCTATTAACCCAGGTTGACTTGGAATTAATATCTTGAAGGTGGCCTTTATTAATAAGCATCCCAAAGTTTGAGCCAATTCAGTGTCACCACTTTATTTGATATGCAAGTATTTGTCAAGAACCTCTTGCTTCTTTTCCTCAGTAATCCTCTTCAGTCCTTGTAGTTCTGGTGGAGGTGACACTGCTCCTCAACCCCTTGGGCTGGCCATATACTAGCCATGACCAATCAGGGTCCTCCTTCTACCTGGGAGTGATCCTTTTGGACATAAGCATGTAACCATAGCTAAACCACTGAGATTCCTCCTGGGGACTCTTGCCAGAGCTATCAAGATATCACGAGATACCACTTTTGATAATCACAAGCTAGAAGAACTTCAGACACTGGGAGCTTCCAGAAACTTTTCCTTCAGCCCTATGGAGCTACATTATCTGAGAATGAAGACAAACAGAGATGAGGCCAGCTGAGAAATGGAGTGAGGCAGTATTCCGGCATCGTTTGACACCTGGATCGAGCTGAGTCAGAAATGAGGAAGATGCGCCTTTTGGCCCACCCGGCTGTGAGAGTTAGTGAATTATCTTTTGCATTTAAATTAGTTTGAGTTGGGTTTCTGCAATTGAAATTAAAGGAACCTGACTAATTTGCCATAAATGGTTTAAATTAGTGGCTGCCAAACATTTGGGATGAAAGAGCCTTCTTCGACTCCAACCTCTTACACATTCAAACCATTCCTACTTCTTTTTCATTCTCGTATACAATTGGTTTCTCTAGCAAGGATAGATGAGTTTTTTTGATTTGTCAGAATTGTAATTATTTCTATTACTCTTCCTAAAAGCTATTTGAGTCCTTCTGGAAGGCCTGGGAGCGTATCAGTGGGAAAGAAAAGGCTTTGAGATAGAAGTTCCCCCAAAACAGTTCTCAGCAGTAAATAGATAAACTATCTCTACTCTTTTTCAGTCCTTGGCAGAGAAGACATGCACAAGGGCTTCCAGAAATAATTCCTCTGGCTGTAGGGTCCATATTATCTAGGTCCTTTTGCTTTTAACTTACCACCAACTTAGAACTTTACATTATTCATATACCTGAATAAGAAAGACCAAATAAGAGATGATGCCTTTGAATTGTGGTGTTGGAAAAAGATATTGAAAATACCATGGACTGCCAGAAGAACAAATAAGTCTGTCCTGGAAGAAGTGCAGCCAGCCAGAATGCTCCTTGGAAGCAAAATTGGCCAGACTTTGTCTCACCTGCTTTGGTCATATTGTCAGAAGGAACCATTCTCTGGAGAGGTATATCATGCTTGGTAGAGTGTCAGTGAAAAAGGGAAAGATCCTCAACAAGATGGATTGACAAAGTGACTGCAACGATGGGCTCAAGCATAGCAAGGATCGTAAGGATAGAGCAGGACTGGGCAATATTTAGTTGTGTTGTACATGGGGTCACTATGAGTTGGAACTGACTCAACAGCTCCCAACACACAACAACATGATCTGAGGTCCCTCAGTGGTGCAAATGATTTGCAATTACTACTAACCTGAAAGTTGTCAGTTCAAACCCACCCAGGGTCATCATGGAATAAAAACTTGGTAATCTGCCTCCATAAAGATTACATTCGAGAAAAATAAATGGAGCGGTTGTACAGTGTAACACAAGGAGTTGCCATGAATTGGGCTCAATTCAATGGCAGGGATTTTGTTTTTGTTTCTGTTGTGGTGTTAGGAACACAAACAACTCTTAAGTATTTATCTGAGAACACCTGAAGAAGCTTTACATTGACATTAATGGTTGACATGAAAGGGGGGAAAAAAAAAACACTGCCACTGAGTTGACTGTGACTCATAGTGACCTTATAGGGCAGAGTAGGCAGAGTAGGACTGCCCCATAGAATTTCCAAGGCTGTAATCTTTATGGAAGCACATTTCTTTCTCCTGTGGAGCAGCTGGTGAGTTTGAATCGCCAGTCTTTCAGATAGCAGAGAAGTGTCTAACCATTGTGCAACCAGAGCTCCTCATTGGTTGATATTCCAAAACCAAACCAAAGTCACTGCCATTGAGTCAATTTGACTCACAGTGACCCCTCCTTGAGTTTCTGAGTTGGTATCTCTATGAAAGTAGATTGCCCAATCTTCTTTCTGAGGAGTGGCTGGTGGGTTTGAACCACCAGCCTTCTGGTTAGGTATTGCTATTTTGAAATCATATCCTTGAGAAGTGAACATCTCTAAGCATTAAGCATGACATTGTATCCCAGGTACCTGGGGACTTTGGCAAAATACAGATTCCAAGACCACATTCTGCTCTCTGACCCTACTGGATCAAAATAGCTGAGAAAATATTAGGAATTTTCATTTTTAACCAACTTCCCATCTAATTTTTACTAGATTTGAGAACAAGGCCCTTACATCTATACTATGGTATTACTAGAGTTGAAGCCAGTAAATAATTTTAATGATTAATTTAGATATATTCATGTTAGTTTTTGAACACTGTGCTGCACTGTTTCTCTAAATTTAATGTACACATGACTCAGGAATATTTACAAATGTAGATTCTGATTCATTGGAGTCTGGAGTGGGGTCCAGATCCTTCATTTCTAAGAAGATCCCAGGTAATACCAATGTTGCCAGTCCAGACTACACTTTGAGTAGCGAGGTTCTAGTGCATTCCACAAAGCTATGATAGAACCTACAAAAATATACGCCATTAAAATGATTAACAGTAAATTTGGGCTTTGGGGAAATACAGTATAGTAGTTAAGGTAGTGTGGCAACCTGGCTAAGCTGTGGGTTTCAGTGGCTGGGCAGCTAGATGTAGTAATTCCCCATGATGAGACTGTTATCACCTCTGGTGGAATCTGTGAGCAGCTAAATAGATGCCTTCAGGGTGTGGCCTACTTCCAGTATATAAGGAGAAGCCTTGAGAAAGATCTCCAGCTTTTTACACATCTGGATCCTACATTTCTCCAAGTCTTCATCTCAGTGGCCATGTTGCCTGCTGATATTGGGATTATTCCTGGACTTGAACTAGTGGCCTATTATGTTACTTGCTGATCTTGGGACTATGCTATTTTACCTGTTGATCATTCTTGGGTTTATCAGCCTCAGCAGCCAGCAGCTGTGTGAGTCAGTAAAAGCCCCCAGGAGCCAGAGCAGAAGTCCAAGGGTGAGAGGTCTTCCACCCAGCCTCTAGAGCTGGCACTTTGAACTTGGACTTCCAGTCTCCTAAACTCTAAGAGAATAATTCCTTGTTTGTTAAGGCCATCCGTTTGTGAGTATGTCTGTTATAGCAACACTAGAGAACCAAGACATACAGGTAGGACCACAAGGACAATAATACCACAGGGGAATACAGGTTGTATGATGGCATGCAATTGTAGTTCACTGCCATTTCATTTTCCTGGCAAATGAGTCAAATAAAGAAAAATGCACTTAGAAGGTTCTTGGGATACATAAATGCAAAACAAGCCTTAGGAGAAGCACAAATCCTCTGAACACTGTGACATGTAATGGATAACATCCTCAAATATTATTTTACAATATATGAAATTTTGTTTGACTTTTTCTTATGTTATCTCTTGTATTAGGTTTGATGGTATAATCAAATGAGAAAAATTAGTTCTATTGGGGCCAAACATTTCTGATCAAAGTATATAATTCCCTAATGAATTTGCTTGGAAAAATGTAAAATTCATTATAGCTGGAGAAATAGATGTCATATATTCCTAGCAGGTTAGGTACTAAGGAAATCTAGATAATAACAAAATATTTTTTGAGCTCTTATTTTCTACTGGTGGTGGTGGTCAGGGGGAAATATGAAAGAACAATGATCACATCTGTCAGGTATGAAGTGAATATACAACCTTGGTGGTGAAATGCAAAACAAAATAGATAATCAGATCACACAAAGTATGAGTTACTTAGCTCTGATATTCCATGTTTTTCATTATTCTTTTAACTCCCACCAAAAGGAAGAACTACCCCCCACACACCCTTCTATCCTTTAGTTAGGGATCTAGATACCTTGACCCATTATTTGTCTGGTCTGTCATATATGATTAAAGAATCTTTGGTTCTAAAAACCAGAACCCACTTAAGCTAGTTTATCAAAAAAAAAAAAGAAGAAGAAGGTATTTCCTATATAAATATAAACGTGGATGTAATATTCAACATATTTAATGACTCCCAGTTGCTGGCTTCTTGGCAAATGCTTAAATACTGCTTCAGTGATTCTTTATCATATATTTCATCTTCAATCCCTGCAAAACATTTGCATAAAATATATTTAAAATAAGTCAGAATTTCCTACCAATGGCTCTAAAAAGATTAGGACTGGAGGGTAGAAAATATTTAACAGTGTAGCATGAATGGCAACCTATTTGAATGAACTACAGTTATATTAAAAACAAAAAACATGTAACTGCACTGATATAATCAGCTGAATTCCAGCCCTGTACAGAGATACCAAATGCAAAGTAAGGTAGGGCTAGAGTGAGCCTAAGAGGAGGAGTGGAGCCTATTACTGACGAAGCCATCAAGGAGCTTCCATTTCTCATATCTGTGCCTCTCTGTATGCCTGTTTCATTTCTTCTCTTTATGAACCACATTCTGCTTCTCAGTCTACGTGACAAATAGAAGATGAGCATGCCCAAAGTCTGAAGATAAATCTTGTACAGAATTATAATTACTTTATTGAAATTGAGAATTTCCAGGAGAAAGGAGCTGTTTGTCCTAACTTAAGTCAGAGCTTTGATCCTACTTCAATCAACTTTGGCCAAAGATTCGGGGTCATATTTCATAAATATAGTTTTGGGAACCCAGATGGTCATTATGCATATTATTTTTTTATGTACTGTGAAATTAATTTCTTAGCTTATTTTCATATACTGCCTTTTTCCTGATTCATTCATGTTTACATATTATTTTATTAAATCCTACAATCATCTCAGAGTTTTCTGAAGTTAATAATATTTTTTTAGAAATACTTGCTATTAATATTAACAGCTTTTAAACTAACACAAAGAAGATTAGTTCTTTGGATAGTTGGTTTCTTCTGTATAGATCCATGCTACTTATTAACTTCAGAGTGAATACAAATGAATATAAACATCTATCCCATGAAGCATCATACCAAGACCATGCCTTAATAAGTGCCTAATGCTTTAAGGTTGGGCAATCCTACTTCCGTAGTGATACTGCCTCGGAAACCCAAGGAGGGGTCGCTATGAGTCGGGGCTGACTCGATGGCAAACAACAACAACAACAACAATGCTTTAAAGATGATCCTGAGCCAGTAACTCAGAACACACAAAGGCAGACTCTATAACCAAACTCCCCTTGAAAGAATATTTTGTCTTGTTCATATACAAATTAATTCAGAAGATGCTTCTTGAGAGTAGTAACTATGAGTCAGGCATTGGTTAGATGCTGGAAAGCATGGGAGAATAAAATAGAATTCCATCCCTAAGGGAGCCTACACTATAAAAGGAAGATATTAAGAAAACAGATAATTTCAAAAAATGTGATAAATCTAACATAAAGGTTAAGTGCAGGGTGTTATAAGAATATCTCTAGTGATGTGAAATAAAGGAATTATCCCCAGATGAAGGGACATCTAAGTTGAGGACTCAGTAATGAAAACCAGGGACAGAGTGTGCAGTCTGAATTGGAATAAATACAAAAAATAATAGAAATGTCAAAAGGTGTATTCTGAATGCCAATGTATGAGAACATGATAAAGAATGCATTAGAAGAACATGATCCATTCAATAAATAGCAAATAGGGTTTATGGCTAGAGAGTGGAGTTCAATGTGGAGAGAGAAATGAGAGATGAAGTTAGGGATATAAATAAATGACAGATGAAAAATAACTGGAGAAATCATGTCAATGAATTTGAATTTAATCTTGAGAGCAATTGGGTCATGGGCATTTAAGGAAAGTAGTGACATGATCAGATTCTCATAACATGATTACTCTGACCATAATGTTAAAAATGGATTTGGAGGATGTTGTAGTAAAGGTTATGTGTCATCTTGGCTGGGCCTGGGTTTAGGTGGCTGGGCAGCTGGTTGTAATTATTCCCAGTGATGAGACAGGCAATCGACTCCATGGTAGAATCTGCTGCAAGCAGCTGAGTAGCTGCTTTAGGAAAGTGGTTTCCTTCCAGTATATAGGGCGAAGTTTGGGAATGGTCTGCAGCTTTTCGGCATGCTTGGACAATGTAGGTAGCCTAGCCTTTATTCAGCAGCCTACCATGTTTCCTGCTGATCTTGAGACTGCCTCTGGAGTCTAGTGGCCTGCCTTAGTGTGTGGTAATACTGGGACTGTGTCATTTTATTTGTCAACCTTGGGCTTGTTAGCCTCAGCAGCCAGCAGCTGCCTAAATGAAGAGACACCTCTAGCTCCAGTGGGCCAGGAGCAAGAGGAAGAGCTGAAATCCAAGGTTGAGGGGCTGTCACTCAGCCCCTAGACCCTGGCACTTTGAACTAGGACTTCTAGCCTCCAAAATGTAAGAGAGTAAAGTCCTGTTTGTTAAAGCCACCCATTTGAGGTATTGTCTGTTACAGCAGCATGAAGTAACCAAAACAGAGGAGTAAGTAAATTGGAGGCATAGAAACCAGTTAGAATTGTCCAGTTATTCAAGAGTAGATTATGGCCTGAACTAAGACTATAGCAGTGAGTAGGAGAGAGATGGATAAATTTGAAGTAGAAGTTATAAATGAAGGAAGTTGGTAATTGGATGTGGGGGGAAGGCATAAAGAAGGGGAAGTCAAACTCAAGGATGATACCCAAGTAAATGGATGACCAAGATGGTGCCAGGATGGAAAAAGGAAAGAATTGACATGGCTCAGTGATTTTCACCCCTTTTTTATCATGCATTTGTATATTATATGATAAGAATTTTTCTTCTTTATCAATTTCCTTCCTTTGAAATCATTTCTGCATCATATTTACCTGATTCTAATGGAAAGCTTGATTTATTTGACCTTATTGCTGAGAACCAGAACTGCAGGTGTAGATTTCATTATAGACTAAAAAAATGTGCTATGAAATGGATTCAGAAAGTTTGTACCAATACTTTTTTTTTTTTTTT
>NW_006921833.1:2416298-2420079 GCF_000298275.1 Orycteropus afer afer
TATCTTCTGTGTCTGTGTTAATTGGTTTCCCTTTTCTTTGTTGAAGAGGGTCTGTGCAATCCTTCTGCCTAGTCCGCCATCTTGCCCCGCCTCCCTGTACCAATACTTTTAGCAGAAGTAATCTGGTAACACTTTTTTTCTATGATATTAAGAGCAGCAAGCTAAAATGCTTCCCCACCTAGTGGCTGGTTGCTCAAACAGAAAGCTGAAAGGATGCCACCAAAATAAGGATTCTATGATTTTTTTTTTTTTCTCTTAGTTAAACATCTCAATTGAGTGGGCAATGTCCTTCCAGCAGTACTGATTTCTGGCATATTGTGGCATAAAATGTATTTTCAGTAGTGGTCCTTGTTTTCTTTGCCTGTATTATTTTCCTTTCCTTTTAGGACATCCTGTTCTAAAATGTACTGATTGCTCTATCTTGACAAGACTATAAACATGTACACGAATATATACTTTGAGGAAACATTTGAGAGTAAACCTTAGCGATAAAGCTACTGAATACATTCTTTTCTTTTCTTTTGTTTTTAGTGTGGTTCACTCTAGAATTCTAGATACACAATGGGCTTACATGGCACTTGTATGCATAAAACAGTTTGGAGGTACTATCAGATGCCACAGAGCTCTGGTAGTATAGTTCCTAAGGCACTTGACTGCTAACCAGAAGGCTGGCGGTTCAAACCCACCAGCCATTCATCGGAAGGAAGGTTGGGCAATCCTACTTCTGTAGTGATACTGCCTTGGAAACCCAAGGAGGGGTTGCTATGAGTCGGGTCTGACTAGACAGCACATAACAACAACATCAGATGCCACAGGCAATCACTTTCTTTACTGCTGAGTCAAAGTGACTTTGTATCTTGGTGTTTGTATTTGCATATTAAAAAAAAAAAAAACTAACGTTGTGTCTTGATCAGCAAGTTTTAAACATATTGCCTGAGTGCTACTAGAGGAATGTAATGTTAAGGCTAATGTTAATGCTGAGGCTAAGGCCTGTTGTTGCTGTTGTTGTCATGTGCCGTTGAGTCGGACCCGACTCATAGCGACCCCTCCTTGGGTTACTGAGGCAGTATCACTACAGAAGTAGATTGCCCAACCTTCCTTCCAAGGAGTTGCTGGTGGGTTTCTACCCCCAGCCTTCTGGTTAGCAGTCAAGTGCCTTAGGCACTACGCTACCAGAGCTCCCTGATGCTAAGGCCTAGAGATTTAAAATATCAGCCAACGAAAGCCCTATGGATCACAATGGTCAGACCTCTTGTGTATGGAGTGGCTATGAATATGTGTGTGTGTGTGGGAGGGGGGAGTGATTCTACATCCACATGAGCTAAAACAACTATACTAATGCTAATAATACAGAACCTCATATCTACTGAAATGCTTACATCCTCGTTTTTTACTAAGTGCTTGAAATGGAATATCAGACTTAATTCTCACAAAAAGTATATGAGATAGGTTCTGTGTTATCCCCATTTTACAGATGAGAAAGCTGAATCCTGTTGTTTTTGTTGTCAGATGTGATCAAGTCAAGTTCTACTCATAGCAAGCCAATGAAAAGA
Organism: Orycteropus afer afer; assembly: GCF_000298275.1. Taxonomy (NCBI): domain Eukaryota; kingdom Metazoa; phylum Chordata; class Mammalia; order Tubulidentata; family Orycteropodidae; genus Orycteropus; species Orycteropus afer. The sequence continues at coordinate 2,417,852 of NW_006921833.1, forward strand.
ATGAAATACTGCCCTGTCTTGCACCATCCTCACAATCCTTGCTATGCTTGAGACAATCTTTGCAGCCCCTGTGTGACATCCATCTCATTGAGGGTCTTCACCTTTTTCTCTGACCATCCACTTTACATAGCATAATGTCTTTTCATGAGACTGGTCCCTTCTGACAACATGTCCAAAGTAGGTGAAACGAAGTCTGGCCATTCTTATTTCCAAAGAGCATTCTGGCGGCACTTCTTCCAGGACAGATTTGTTCATTCTTCTGGCACTTCATGGTATTTTCATAATTCTTTGCCAACACCATAATTCAAAGCCATCAACTCTTCTTCAGTCTTCCTTATTCATTGTCCAGGTTTCATATGCATATGAGGCAATTGAAAATAACATGGCTTGGGTTAGGTGCTTCTTAGTCTTCAAAATGACATGTTTGCTCTTCAGCACTTTAAAGAAGTCTTTTAGAGCAGGTTTGCCCAGTGTAATAATGACATCTGATTTCTTGGCTGCTGCTTCCATGAATGTTGATTGTGGATCCTAGTAAAATGAAATCTTTGACAACTTAAATATTTTCTTCATTTATCGTGATGTTGCTTATTGGTCCAGTTGTGAGGTTTTTTGTTTTCTTTATGTTGAGGCGTAATCCTTAATGAAGACTCTAGTCTTTGATCTCCATCAGTAAATGCTTTCAAGTTCCCTTCACTCTCAATAAGCAAGGTTGTGTCATCTGCATATCGCAGGTTGTTAAGGAGTCTTCCTCCCATCCTGATGCCATGTTCTTCTTCATATAATCCAGCTTCTCGGATTATATGCTCAGCATACAGATTGAATAAGTGTGGTGAAAGGATACAATCCTGACAAACACTTTCCTGATTTAAGTAAGGCAGTATTTCCTTTATTCATTTTGAATGACTGCTTCTTGGTCTATGTGCAAGATGCTATATGAGCACAATCAAGTGTTCTGGATTTCCCATTCTTTGCAGAGTTATTCATAATTTGTTATGATCCACACAGTGAAATGCCTTTGCATAGTCAATCAAACACAGGTAAAAGCTGAATCATAGAGAGGTAAAATAACTTAAAATCTGCTAAATGTCAGGGCCAGAATTCAAACCCACCTACTCAGACTGAAGACACTATTCATCGCCATCTATGGTTTAAGGACTCAGATGAGAAAACTATACAAGGAGAGATGAATTTTGATAAGGAATTGCAACTGCATTTTGTTCCCAATAGTAAAGGGTCCTAAGGAGTGGCTGTACATTGAATTCCTATTTTTATGTTGTTTTCGAGTTTGGCTCATGGGGTTGAATTCTACTTAGTTCCTATTTCTTCCAAGAATATTTCTCAGGGTTTTATATCCCTCATGATGTACCCTTTTTTTTTTTTTTTTTAATTTTATTTTTTTCGAAATCCTATAGTCTTTATAGTCTATCTGGAAGGAAGGTTGGGCAATCTACTTTCGTAGGGATATTGCCTCAGAAACCCAAGGAGGGGTTGCTATGGATCAGGTCCGACTCCATGGCAATGGTTGCATTTTTTTGGATTTATAGTCTATGGTCTGTTCTGTAGCATAACTCAGTTTTATTGTATCATGGGCAATGCCCATTCTCTGCCACATCTGATGCATGTCTCACCCTGACCTTCTTTGTATTCCTCAAGCCCACTAAACTTGTTTCTATCTTAGGGCCTGTAACCAGTGTTTACTTCTCCCTGGCATCTCTTTGAAAATGAAGTTTTCTATCTTTCTCAGGCACCTAAGGCAGTCTTTGCTGCAAAATATGCACTGGATAAATATTTTTGAACAAATGGATGAATACTGTTCATGACTTATTTCATATGCATTTATCTTTTCTACCTGACCTTACCGAAGGCACTATGATAAATTCTATATCCCACATAGGACCTAAAACTACTTAACACAATATTACTGATAAAGTAAATGGACTGCCTAGTTATGTTTGTGAATATCCTAAAATTATCCAAGTTTTGTTGTTGTTGTTAAGTGCCGTCGAGTTGTTTCCGACTCATAGCAACCCCATCCACAGCAGAACGAAACACTGCCCGATCCCGCGCCAGCCCCACAATCCCTGCTATACTTGAGACCATCATCACAGCCACCGTATCAATCCATCTCCTTGAAGGCCTCCCCCTCTTTCGTCGACCCTCCACCCTACCAAGCATGACATCCTTCTCCAGGGAATGGTCCCTTCTGACAACATGACCAAAATAGGTGA